>NC_141143.1:36425124-36680165 GCF_053477565.2 Lygodium microphyllum | reverse complement strand
TCATTATGGTGGAGCATTGTCCTAGTGATCAAATG
Source organism: Lygodium microphyllum (assembly GCF_053477565.2). Taxonomy (NCBI): domain Eukaryota; kingdom Viridiplantae; phylum Streptophyta; class Polypodiopsida; order Schizaeales; family Lygodiaceae; genus Lygodium; species Lygodium microphyllum. The sequence goes on along the minus strand of NC_141143.1, from coordinate 36,680,130 downwards.
GTTGCAGACATCTTCACAAAAGCTCTTAATGAAGCTCGATTTAGTTCATTAAGACATGCACTTGGTATTGTTCCAAGTTCTTGTCTCACTGATTGAGGCATGTATCATTGTATTCAAGAAAACTTTATAGTAAATCATTTTTGTATCGTAGGTATGTGTAGGGGCTCGGGTTTTTCCCTTGTTCTCCCCAAGTGTTTTTTCACTCGTAGCTAGAGACCTCTTTTTGAGTGGGGATGTTACAACTATATATATCATCTCTCACTTGACTTGGGTCTCACCTATATATACTTACTCTACATCAATATGAATCATTCTTTGGGAGCATGTCTTGTGTATCTCTCGTACTCTCTCTCTCTCTCAACAAGGATTCCTTGGCCATGTGGGCTATTATAGAAGATTCATTGTACACTTTGCGACAAAGGTAGCCCCTTTTCATAAACTCCTAAGAAACGATGCCAAGTTTACATGGACCAATGATTGTGATGAGGCATTCAACACCTTTGAAGCAGTGTTTGATAGATGCACCTGGACGAAGGAGTTCCATGTGCACACTAATGCATCAATTGAAGGCTTAGGTGTAGTCTTATGCCAAAAGGGCCCCTCTAAGTTATATCAACCAATCTATTATGCAAGCTGGAAAGTGACCGAACGAGAGTGGAACTACACAGTGATGGAGCTTGAGTGTCTAGCAATGGTATTTGCCTTGGACAAATTTGGACACTATTTTTTGTTGATGTACTTAAAATTATATGTCGATCATGAAGCCCTATCCTTCTTGATGAACAAGGTCACGTGAAGGGAATAATGATATAGCCTTGCTTATGTGACTTAGTTGTGGTTCATTTGAAAGACATGAACCTTTCACTTTTTGCACCGCATTTTACAAGCTTCTTCAGGCTGAGAACAGGCCGTATCCTAGACAAGGGAGAAAGAACCTCATACACTATCACAACAAAGGAGATGAAGCCATGCAACCACAAGCAACTTTAAAGACTCTACTTGACATGTAAGTACCTCTCTTTCCATGCATTAACGAAAATGGAAGGCCACTCTTGGTGGCTGTGAGAAACAAGGCAAATGTGTATAAAGAGAAGGGTAGCAACTCATTCAGCAAAAGGGGAAATTCATGCTCATTGAAGAAGAAAGAAGGAAGTTGTGAACATTGTTTTGTGTCTATGTCTATGAAGTAGCAACTCTCTCCTATCAACAGAGCCTCTTGTTCCACTTCTTGAACTATATTATCAAGGCTTGTGGACTATACTAAAAGGCCCAAGCTTGTTCTTTTATGGGCTGAATCTCTGATTTACAAAGCACCTCTTGCACAATTCAAGTGGTACATGTATTTGGAAGAAGAAGAGAAGGGCAATGTCTTATGTACCTACATCTTGATGTAGACTCACTTCTCTATCAAGAAGAGATCTTTGGGAGACATAAAGCTCTGATTTTGGGCTGTCATATGCAGCCCAATACTCTCTTTTTTTGGGTTGAATCATGTCTCTTTGTTGCTCCATTTCAATTCTTATGGTTTATGAAGAGAACATACTCTACTTTCACTTGTAATTGCTGCATCTAATCACTCTTGCCTTGAAAGGCATTGGAAGTACTCTTTGGGAGATTATTTGTGTCATCTTGGATTATTCTTGGCAGCCCAAAAAAGGGTATTCATTGGCTGAAGCTTTATTTTTGACCGTCTTCTTTAATCTTGGTAAAACATGAGCTATTCTTAGTTCTCATGAGTGACTACAAGCTATACTCTTTGTAATGAAGTTTCAAGGACATATTTTGGTAGTGTTATGTGATACTTTTGGCCTCTTCTTCTCAACCTAAAATAAGGTATCTCAGGGCTGAAACCTATAAACACAAATTCTCCTTCAACTACAATCATTGCAAGTACAAAGTAGACTTATAATTCCATCTACATAGTATCTTGCTTCCTCTTCATTCAAGGGAGGTTTCAAAGAATTATTTTGGTGATTTCTTACCATGCTTTGGAATTAATCCTGGCTGTCCATAATAGTCATTCCATAGGATAAAGCTTTTATACACCTACTTTATTCATGTTATGTTGATCTAAGTCATGAATCTCATGATCTTTTAATGAAAAACTAGCAATAGTGAAGCTAGTTCCATAACCTTGAATCATTCAAATGCTGATATAGGTATTCTTTATCTTGAACCTCTATCTTCATTGTACTAATCAATTGAAAAGAGAAAGTGTCTTGAATATATTCTTCATGCCTAGGCTGAAATAGGCAACTATATTCATAGGCGAAGAAGAGCAAGACTCTTCTTGTATCAATTGAAGTTGTACTCCTATTTGCAAATCATCCATGATTGTGATCATAAGTTTCAAGATCTTAACCCATTTATTCAACCGTCTTATGAATGAATATGTCTTTCCAAGATAAGCCAAAGTATATGGAAAACTGAAGGTTGTGAAGTTCCTCTTGAACCTATAAACAATCACTTGAATCTACTTATCTCTTGAAGACACATCTTCATCTATCTTGTCAAGTTTTCTTGCCAAACCCCTGTGGTGACCTTCAATGCTACACACTATGACATCCGAATGATGGCAATAGTGTTGCCCTGTTCATGTACGAGAACTTTGTCACCTATTTTAATAGTTCCTTAAAGCTCGTCAGTGATTGAGGTACCCACTTCCTTAACAAGATAATGGAAGAGTTAACATAGCTATACAAGATCTGCTATCATAAGTCCACACCCTATTAGCCCAAAGCCAACGGCTAACAAGTCGAAGTTACCAATGGCATCCTCTTCTCGCTTCTGACAATAAAAATAACAACACATTGTCGTGATTGGGATGATCGACTTATAGAGACCCACTAGGCATACAGAACCTCCCATAAGGCGGCTACTAGACAAGCTCCTTTCCCGTTGATGTATGGAACAGAAGCCATCTTTCCTATTGAACTCAAGCTACCCTCTCTGCGCATGGCCATCAAAGAACACTTGGGAGATTATGAGTCCTTGCAATGTCATCTCTTGCCCTTTGAGTGTCTCAATTAGATCCACAGGATGGCCCTACAAAGCATGGAAAACATGCAAGCTTGCAAAAAATTATATCATGACATGTTGACATGATGTTATGAGGACACAGTGTGAAAAATTATGGAATGCATCATCATCCGATTTCTCTATTGATCTAGAGAGTCAATGTGATCTGAGCCATTAGTACTAGTGTGAGTTGCATGGATTATTCAAAAATACTAGATTTTTGGATAATTTTAGTCTATTTTATATTATTTATTGTAAAAATCCGAAAAAGTTAGAAAAAGCTTCTAGATTAGGATGGCATGCAAAAAGCTAGTTGCTTTTTCAGTTAATTAGGAGATTTTTCATAAAAAAGATAGATTGATGAAATCGCACGCGTCGCGATCGCTATAAACAAGCTAAAAACTGCAGATTAAACTTAAGAAAGAAAAAGGAGTGATCTGGGAGATCCGTGACCAGGTGTACAGGTGTCCTGAGGTGTTACCGCCCTTTCAGAGCTAATGGAGCCATCAGATTTGGGTTTCGGGCAGTAGAGAAAGAGCGTATTTTTTCTGATCCACATTTTTGGTCTACCGAGGAGCTCCAAGAGAACTAATGCCTAGAGATTTCTTCTGAGTAGTGCAAAGATTCCAAGTTCTTTCAATACATATTGATTCAATTCATTGTGATTTGTTTTTGTCGTTTTTTCCACTTGGGTATTCTCTATCTTCTCTTCCATCTCCTATCTCTACTTCCTTGTACTTCTGATCCCCAGTGGATTTGACCTTTCGACAAAAACCCCTCCAATATTGGTGAACCCGACGTGAAAGGTCGTCACAGAAGAAGGAAAGATAATATGGGAGAAGCTTCAAATACAATCTCCAGTGATGTTTTGCAACAGTTGGTGCAAAATATGAATATGCTTATGCAAGTACAACAACAACAACAGGTGATGCAAGCTTCAGCTCAAACAAAAAGTATTGTGATGAATGCTTTGCAAGCAGTTGAGCATGAGGTGAAGTTATTCAATGGCAAGAATGTATCTGCATATGTACATACATATGCTCAGAAAATGGAATTCTTTGGATTGGCTCAATATGCATGGAGCCGAAATTTTGTACGTGTTACTGTTCATGAATTGAAAGCACGGTGTCGAAGGGTTTACGAAAGCATAGTCACGTCTTCAGAAGACCTTGATGAATTTCAAGATAGAAGATCCATCATGTGAATAATCCTATTTTCCAATTTCCCACACAGCAACAAGTTCTCGACGGCTTTGTTTTGTGGTTGTGGGTGTACACTCAAGCTTCAGGGCAAAGCATCATGTATAAGACATCAAAGTACAACAAAGTATATCTCAGAATCAAATAATCTGAGGAAATTCTTTGGCTATATGGGCTCTCAAATTCTGATGTGCAATCAGATGCTACTGCAACATTCAAGGAGCTCTAAAGTAGTCTGTATCTCAAGGGTTACACTTGATTCAGTATCTAATGATATCTAAAGATTATAAACACGAACAGACCTATCACTTGATGTTGCTAGTCAAGTAACTGGAGTATTAATTGTAAGAACTGTCAATTGTTTTAGTGAGACCTCTTGCTATTGCTGCCAGGTTTTTCACAGATAATGCTGTCACCTGTGACTCTAAAGTTTTCAGGTATGTAGGATTCAAGACCTTGACCAATCTCTGAAAGTTTCTATTTTTGAGCAGCAGCTTCACTCAGCTTTGTTTCACATAAGCTTTTGGAGTTCTGATTTCTTCACTTCTTTTTTTACATTGTTTAAGTCTGACTTGTACCCTCTGAGCTTTTAGTGGAGAGCTGGCAGTAGTGTCTCTCGTAACCATCGAAGATCTCGTTCATTGTTAGAGGCTTCTCTCTCTACTTCAAGACCTTCTGAGATCGAGTCCAAGGAGATCGAATGGGGAGGAATCAACAATCCTCTGATGCCTTGATCCCATTCATCGTTCTTCTTTTGCTTCTTGTCCTTTTCGAGGCTGAGGATGCAATATGGTACCGATCCAGCAAAGATGTGTGGGTGGAAAAGAAACAAAGCATGACTCCATCCGATCGATGGTCTGCTGTTGTGCAGAGCAAATTCCAAACTGGCAACGATTTCCCCCCCTCCGATCTCTGCAAACTGCGCCCCTTTTCCCTTCATTCAATCTCCTATTTTTCTTGCTTTTTTCCCTGCTATTCTCAGTTTCTGTAGCTTTTATGCATTCAAAAAGCCCTTTTCACAAACCACACGCAGCTTTTACACTCGGATGTCCAGATTAGACCATATCAAAATCAAAGATGGCTGTGTTCCCGAATTCACAATCAGCCAGTGCGATTGACTATGTTTGAAAACTCTAATGTCTCCTTGCATCCCAATGCCATGTGGGTTTTTCCCAGGAGATGAAGAAGTGGCCTTGTTGTCGACCACCACCACCACAGGTGGAGGCTCTGCAGTGTGATCAAGCAGCATCATGCAAAACGCATTTGCTTCAGAAGACGGTCATAACTAAGAACCTGCGAGGAAATCAAGCTGTGTGTCTGTGTATTCACTTGCGGGACAGCAGAAACCGGCATCAACACAATTTCTGATGCAAGCAACATCGATCTCTCCCTCGCTAAGCAACTTGTCACTCCGCGCTTCCCCCTCGGTGGCTCGCTCTAGTGGAAATCAATTCTCTCTCTCTCTCTCTCTCCTCTATCGATTCATTAGCCCCTATTTTTAACAAGAGCTCTACACATTCCTTGCATCCGTATCCAGAAGCATAATGAAGAGCGGTATTATTATTTTTGTCCACAGCATCAACTGCCACACCAGCCTCTAAGAGCACCTCTGCACATTTGACCTCTCCATAACCACAAGCAAAGTGTAAAGCAGTCCGTCCCTCAGAATCCTTCTCCAGACTGGTTTTTTAGACAAGGCTTGCACACTTGTGATCCTGCGCACTGTTGGGATCGCAATGTCCACCCTTCCAATCGACTGCTTCTACCATCGTTGCTCGAGTACCTGTCCTCTGCGGCCATGATCCTCTCAAAAAAATTCCAAGCTCCTTTTTCTCCATGCTTTTCCTTCTGCCCCTGATTCGATTGAGGAGCCTCCCTTTCCCCCCAAAATACCTCCTTCTCAAAATAGCTCCAAAAGATTCTCCTTTTTCCCCTCAAAGCACGGCTCTCCTTTTCCCTCCTTCTTTAACCTTTTAAAATCCCCTCTTTAGCCTTCGTAGCTCACATATCATTATTTTTGGTTCAAATTCAAACTATCTATTTTAGAGCTTGTAGAAGTTTTAGCTTATACAAAAGCTCTTGACTATACTGCATATCTCCAACAATTGTAGTTTGAAAATCACCTATTTTTCACATTCAAGGATCAGCATTAAACCACAACTCATCAGTTCTTCACCTTCAATGGTCCGCATCTCATCTGTTCTTCAAATTCAATGATAAGCCTTAGCTTCTTCCTTCTCCTCCGATGTGTGTATAGTCACATATGCATGCACCTGTGTGTGCTCATGGCCATGGCCACCGTGCTCCCATGGATGCCACAAACCCAGAAGGACAGGGCCATCCTCTTTCACTCTGTAGAAAACCCAAAACCACATGATGAAGCAGCCTCAGTCATTAAGCTTAAACCGTGAATCCGTCCAACAGTCAATGGCTCCTCTTTTTGCTGAGTCTACGAGCAATAGTGCTGATGGATTTTGGCAAGCAATGATTCCAAACCTTTTTGCAACAACATGTATCAACATAGGCTGAAAGCATCTCATCATGTTTACTCATGCGCAGAAAATAAATGTAAACACAACAACTGAGTATATACAAAGTATCAAATCACACACACAATTTTTGGGTGGTTTTCACACCTCGAATGCGCAGCAATACGACAACGGATTAGTGAATTATACTTATAGGATGTTGACTGGGTAGCCTTCAAGAAGACACTCAGGGAAGAATTTTACATTGAGGACACGAGTTTGATTACACGCAAGACTTTTCAGGAGTGGGTTATACAACCCAATAAGGGCTTGGTGGCTACAAAATTGTTAAGAGAATTTGAAAGTAGATTTGAGCAGTCGGATCTTGCAGAACAGCAAGCTCTTGCAAGTCAGAAAATTGAATTGTTTCTACAGGCAGCTGGTCCTGAGCTTCAAGATAAGCTTGATGATTTGCTGGAGGATCAAACTACAGAGATAGGTTTGAAAACAGAGTGGAGACATGTCAAGGAAGCTGTTACTATTCTTGTGAAGAAGCATAGAAGAAAAGAAAGATTGCATGTCTCTAGCTTGCCCACTGTTACAGGTAAGATAGTTGAAGTATCCAGTAAGCCACCCGCTTCTGTGGCTAACCCTATGGTTTTACCTACTATTGTTCCCTCTATTAGGGAAGATGTCTTAGCTGAATTAGTCAAAGGGATGAGAGATCTTCAATTGAAGGTTGCAAAATTGGATGAAAAAGGACAAGAGGAAAGGGAACGGGCAGCAGTCCCTAAGCCTGGAAAAAGATGTATGTGGTGTGACAGTTTGCAGCACCAGAGAAAGGATTGTGCTGCCTATCAAGAGGCCTTGGCATGACAGCTTATCTTTTGGAAAGATGGCAAGATCCATGCACAAGAAATAGGACTACCTCTTGCTTTGAATTTTGGAAAGGGAGGTATGCAAAAGTTGTTGGAAGGCTTGGCTATCCAAAATGCTTATGCGGCGGTACATGCTTCTACTTTTGGTCTACAGTTGGATAGAATGCTTGGCCAAGTGATGGTTGGTCCAAAGATTGAAATATGGACACATGCTTTACATGCAGCTGAAAAGAGTAAGGTCATTGATAGTGAAATGTCTCATGCAAGGCAAGATATTCGTGGCATAACTGGTTGGGAATCACTGGTAGATGCATATTCAGTGTATGCATATTTAACAAAGGTACAAAACACGGATGTACTTGTGGAAGAAAAAAAAGAGAGATGAAGATATTGCAGGGACATCTAAAAGAATGACAAGAATAAGTGTGGATCAGCCTAAAGCTGCAAATCAACCACCTCCCGAGCATGTTATGGAAGAGGTCAGTCAGAAGCAAAAACATGATAACAAATAAGAGGGCAAAAAGAAGGGCAAGCAGCCAAGATATAAGTTGCAATCTGACATTGAGACAGCCACATATCTTAAGAAGGTTCTTGAAGAACGGATCTTAAATAGTTGGGTGGAAATTACCTTGGGAGAGGTGCTTGGCATTGCCAAGCGAGAATTTCATGATGAGATCATTGACATAATTAAAAGGAAGCATCTGTTTCTAAGTGATACCACTAATGCATTGCTGCAATTTGAAGAGGAAATTGGTTTGTTGGGTATTCGTGCTGAATATGAGCATGAAGTAAGTACTGGATTATCTATGTAGGATGCTACTAATCAGTGGACAACATGTGGAAAAGAGAAGAAAGTGGTTGAAAATGCATTGTCTTGTAGCAATATGCATGGTAGAGTAAGGCAAATGCAACAATATGGAGAAGAGACTCTAGGATTTATTCCTCGAAGTCACTACACAAGAAATCATTGGGCTGGAGCTACCATTGAAACGGTAGTGAAAATAGGGGAGCATGAAACTCCTTGTGTTGCTTTACTTGACCATGGGTCTAAGATAAATGTCATTGAGCGGGGATTGTATGAAAATGGTGCATGGCGTGTGGACATTGATCATGTTGGCATATGAGGGATGCAAATAATTCTTTAGGGGAGCTCTATGTTGTATGTCCTAATGTAAAAGTGACAATTGGTGATGTACAGGAAGAGCAACACTTCTTTGTGCAAGATAATTCCTCATATGCAGTGATTTTGGGATAGCCCTATATTACAAGACTGCGTATGGAAACAAAGGTACTTGACGATGGTTCTGCTTATGCAAGAGTCAGAAGCAAAGATGGGAGAAAGGCAGTCCAATTTCTTACTGTTTGTGTTAATCATCCTAGAAATCGTGATACACTTCGAGAGTCTCCTTTGGTTCCAAATGCAAGGGAATTCAAAGACCTGGATTTTCATTAAGCACTGCTGTAATGCAGGGCTACAGTAGTGCTGTTCAGAGGGTGTACTTGCCTCTTGATGAAATGAAGCATGTATTTACTATTGGTAACTCTTAGTTTACAGCAGACAATTCATGTTGGTTTCAGCCTATGGAAGCTATGTGTAGGGCTGAATGCATATCTATGAAACGGGCTATTAAGAGACTGAGATCATTAGGGTTGTTAGCTGAAAATGATGGCATTTCAGGCATCTTTTATGGGCTGAATATTACTGACACTATGGCTGAAATTTCAGCAACTATACATGTGGAAAATGAGGCTGGAAAGAGAGTGTTGTCAGTATGTTCTTTGGATATGTATGATGTTATAGCATTGTTTGCTTAGCAGGAAGGATTACAATGGGCTCAAGCACTTGTGGAGACAAAGTATAAGACAATTGACAAAAAGGTGAAACCAATTGCTTTGCCACTTCCACCAGAGAGTAAGGGTATGTATGAAAAAGTGTCAAGGTAGCCAAGCTTACGGGATCCTAAAGATATAGGTCATCAATTTACATCTGAAACATTACAGGAATTGAAAGTTGGTGCAAAAGGGTTTCTTTTGCCTGCTGAGAGAAACTATTTTATGCAGATGTTGGCTAGACATGGGAAGGCATTTGCATTTCAACCAAGTGAAATAGGTTGTGTGGATCCAAATGTTGTCTCTCCTATGGTCATATTTATTGTGCCACATGTACCATGGAGCTTGAGGCGTATTCTAGTGCCTAAAGCTTACTTGCCAAAGCTGATGGATTTGCTAAATGAAAAGATTTGCATGAATATCTTGGAGCCTTCTTCATCCCTGTACTCAAATTGTTTGTTTAGTGTGTCCAAAAAGAATGGGGCTTTGAGATTTATTCAAGACATGCAATCGGTCAATAAAGTGAACATAAGAAATGTGGGTGCAGGTCCTGTGGTTGATGAATTTGTAGAGGATTTTGCAGGCAGAGCAATCTATTCTTTGGGTGATATTTACTCGGGGTATGAACAGTTTCTACTTGCAATTGAAAGTAGGGATATCACAACCATGAAGAATCCTTTGTGGTTAGTACGGATGTGTGCTCTCCCACAAGGTGCAACAAACTCAGTGGCAGACATGAAAAATGCTATGAATAAGGTACTCACGGATTTTATACCACAATTGACTATGCTCTTCTTGGATGATGTTCCAATCAAAGGGTGTGCAGTGGATGAAAAGAATGAAGAGATGGATGCTCATGGATGTAGACACTTTGTTGCAGATCATATTGTGGATTGTGAGAGGATTTTGACACGTCTAGCAAAGGTGCATTTAACTCTTTCTGGACAAAAGTCTGTCTTTGGAGTTGAGGAGGTTTTGATTGTTGGGCATATGTGTGGGCCTTATGGGCGAAGGCCATCACCAGAAAAAAATAAATGGGATTGAAAGAATGCAAGATGTATGCACAAATGTATCAGAGGTGCATAGATTTTTTGGTGCATGTGTGTTCTATTTGATATGGATTCCTTACTTTGCACATGTAGCCAATGTTCTTTATCAGCTTCTAAGGAAAGGTCAAAATTTTCATTGGGAAAGGAAGCATTAGAAAGCAATGAAGAAATTGAAGCAACTCTTAAAATCTGCTCCTACGTTGAGAAAGGCTGACTATTCACATGGAAAGCCTATCATTATTACTGTTGATACAAGCCCAATTGGGATTGGATGGGCAATTGGAAAAAATGATGGGGAAGGACAAAGATACACAATTCGCTTTGGTGCTAAAGTATTGATTGAACAACAGAGAAGATATCCACATGTTAAAACAGAATTTTGGGGAATTGTGACAGCCCTTAAATGTGATAAGGAGTATCTTATGGGTGCTCATGTAGTCATTGAGACTGATTATTTGTCGGTATTGGGTATGATTACTAGTCGTGCTACCCTAGACATTGCTATGCTCCGGTGGATTGCATACATTAAATCTTTGAACCCTGAATTTCAACATATTGCAGGAAGAGATGACCCAGAGGCAGACATGTTATCTCGAGCGCGTTATGAGAATGAAGAAGGGATGAAGGATAAGGAGGAAGAAGATGACTTTCTTATGGCTGAAAATGATGTTGCAAGAGTGAATTTAGTAATGCAAGGTATTGCTACAGCATTAACAAAAGCTTGGACAACAAAGACAAGACACTTTAGATGTTTTTCATCTTGTATAGAAGTGTTTTTGGAAGACAAATATGTAGGAGAGTGGCTGAGAATTGGTCAATATCTCAGTATATTAACAAAGAGAGATGAATGGATAGATTAGGAGTTTAAGAAGATCAAGAGGAAAGCCTATGGATTTTTCTTAAAAGATGGATACTTAACGAAACATGCTAAAAAGAAATAGGGTATGCCATTGCACGTTTTGGGTGATAGAGCTTCACAAGTAAAAGTAATGCAAGAATTTCATGAAAGCTTGTGGGCTGGTCATAGAGGTGTTTGGGGTACTTTTACAAAAATCAAAGAAAGATATTGATGGCAGCGTATGTATAAGGATGTTGCTCACTTTGTGGAAACATATACAACATGTCAAATGTATTTAACTGTGAGACATCGGGATGGATTGCAACCCACACATCCATTATCTTTTCATTTTAAGTGGGTAGTGGATTTGGTCACAATGCCTACAGGTCTTTGGCAAATGACGTATCTTGTGCTTGCTTGTGAAGACTTGACTAATCAAGTGGAAGGGAGAGCTCTACATACTAAGACGACAAATGCCATATGTACTTTTCTCTTAAAAGAGATCTTTTGTCGATATGGCTGTGTGGAAAAAATTACAACAGATAGGGGTGAGTTGGATGTAGATGAAGCTCATGATTTCTTTGCGCGGTTGGGGATAAATCTTGCTTTAACTTCAACCTATAACCCTGAAGGAAATGGAAAAAGTGAAAGAGGTCATCCATCTATTGTGAAGGCATTGGCAAAAGCATGTGGAGAGAAGGTAAAGGAGTGGCCACGATTGCTCCCTTATGCTTTGTGGGCTGATAGAATAACTCATAATGCTATTATAGGATATATGCCTGCAGAATTGATGTATGGTCAAAAATCTATCATGCTGATAGAAGAGATGACAGTCACATGGAGTGTGTTACCTTGTGAGGAGGAGTTGAATCGAGAGGAGTTGATGGCCTTACGCATTAGAGAGTTGGAAAGAAAGTCAGAAGACATAGAGGCAGCAAAAGCAAAGTTAAGGGCAGCAAGGATACAAAACAAGAAATGGTTTAACAAAAGACATAGACCATACAAGATGGGGATTGGGTATTGGTTTATGATAGCAGTTTAGATAACCAGCATAGTGCCATACGTAAAGTTTCCAAAAGATGGTTTGGACCCTATGTGGTAAGACAGGCGTTTGATAATGCTACTTATGCATTAAATGAGCTGGATGGGACATCCATAAAACTTTTGGTAGCAGGGAAAAAATTTTAATTATTCAAAATGCGGGAATCTACTACCTATGAGTTGCTAGAATTGGAAGAAAATAGTGGCCATGATACAGGGGCTAGCCAGGAACATATGGAAGATGAAGAAGCAAAGGATATGGTTGCTGAGGATGAGGACCCAGAATCTGGTGATGACAAATAGGACTTTGGCACATATCGGAGGATGTACAAGTTCAGAGGGGGTGGATGTCGTGATGTTATGAGGACACAGTGTGAAAAAGTATGGAATGCATCATCATTCGACTTCTCTATTGATCTAGAGAGTTAATGTGATCTGAGCCATTAGTACTAGTGTGAGTTGCACGGATTATCCGAAAATACTAGATTTTTGGATAATTTTAGTCTATTTTTATATTATTTATTGTAAAAATCCAAAAAAGTTATAAAAAGATTCTAGATTAGGATAGCATGCAAAAAGCTAGTTGCTTTTTTAGCCAATTAGGAGATTTTTTATAAAAAAGACAGATTGACGAAATTGTGCGCGTCGCAATCATTGTAAATAGGCTGAAAACTGCAGATTGAACTGAAGAAAGAAGGAGTGATCTGGGAGATCTGTGATCAAGTGGTGTCCTGTAGTTTTACCCCCCTTTCAAAGCTAATGGAGCCATCAGATTTGGGTTCCGGATAGCAGAGAAAGAGCGGATTTTTTAAATCCACATTTTTGGTCTATGAAGGAGCTCTAGGAGAACTAATGCCTAGAGATTGCTTCTGAGTAGTGCAAAGATTCCAAGTTCTTTCAATACAAATTGATTCAATTCATTGTGATTTGTTTTTGTCGTGTTTACCACTTGGGTATTCTCTATCTTCTCTTCCATCTTCTATCTCTACTTCCTTCTACTTCTGATCCCCGGTGGATTCGACCTGTCGACAAAAACCCCATTGACAACTTTCATGAAGTAGGAGTTCAAGGAAAGTGACTTAGTCCTAGCTTATGATTCCTGATTTGGCAAGTTTCCAGGAAAGCTTCAACAATGTTGGATGGTCCCTTATAAGGTACTTGCCGTCAATTCTAATGGCTTAGTCTAAGTTCAAATAGTCGATGCTTCAGACGATTCCTTCCTTATTAATGGCTATCGCGTCAAGAAGTATTACCCTCCTTGGGGATCCTAGCAATCACCATTGATAACTTCTTCATTCCTTATATGAAGATCGTTATGCCTTTACCTGATGCTCTTGATAACCCTCTTACTGATCTTAATTATGTGGTTTCATTATGATATCCCCTCATAGCCACCTTCCCCTCCTCCTTGGCTTTCCTTTTGTCTAATGTAGCAGGGTTGGCGAGGATGGTTTTGATACATGACATTCTTGCCATTCTATACTTTATCAGTTATGGGAAAAAATGACTTAGGTCCCTATCATGCCGACCTATTCTTCAAGAAAATGTGGAAACACCCTCGAGAGTAGGGCAAAATAAAAGAAAAGAAAAGAAGAAGAAAGGAAAAAAAAACATAAAAAATAATACTGTAATGGGAGAAAAGGAAGCAATTCTCTGTCATAATAGGCCTCGTTCCAAGAAAATGTGACACACACCCTTGGATGGGAAGCTGGATGTGGAAAAGGTGGTAATACCCCGTAGTCCAAGATCACCGAATCTCTAGGCGAACTCTTGCAGAAGAATTTTTTGAGCCACCTCCCTTAGTGCGCTAAATCTTGTAACCTCATCAGTACTTTTGATACCTACAATAGACTAAGTTTCCAACATGCAATCCAAGCACCGAACTTGTTGGCTACCTCCCTAGGTATTCCTTTTCATAAACCAATCCACATTGACCCCATCAATTAGATGAAGTTGATCCTCATCAACACACCTAGAGCATTATGAGATTTCATCCTAACTGGATGGGGATGTGAGTATGGGCTGCCCTCCTATATCTATCAACAGACCGTGAGATGGAGGGGGGGTTGAGTGTGACTAGTGTTTCCTCAAACAAAAATTGAGAGGTGCGGATTTAGGGACATTATGACACTTCACATCAGGCACGTTCTTATCTCCTTATGCACATACTAGATGGGTTTCTACCATCACCACAGGACACATTACCCTGTTTTATACATCGCATAACAAGGCTCCCTAGCCTTCCTACTTGCACTTATGCCAGACGGGATTGGACGCACTAATGCACCATCAATTGTGCACCCTAATATGCTCTCCTTCTGCACCATCTCCCTTATCGATTTCTGAACCGGGTTTGAGATTTGGGTTTTCATCATTATTCAATCAAGTGATGTCCATAATGGGGCAAGTGACTGTTCTTTCATTTTATTTGAGTGACCATGAGCTACATGCAATATCCTTCACCACATCGATGATTTTTCACGATTCCCTCAACAAAGTTACCTCTCTTGGTGCTTTTGTTTGTTCCTGTCACATTGGCCATGTGTTGTGAAGACACCTTTGTATCTCCTACAGCCAACAACGATACACGACGTGACATTGACAATCAATTTCACTTCTTGACAACATGGACCAAGTTTTTCTAGCCCTACACGTTGTATTTATTAGTGGCAATCAAGTTTTAAGTGTGGGAACGATAGTACTTGGTCTATTGTGGGGTCCTAGGTCCTTGTTGCTTGGTTCACTCTTTCTCTAAAGGTCCTAAAGTATGGGGACGTGTCCACGTACGTCTATGATGCATACCCTCATGCATATCCTGATTCTGATCATGTATCTATGCCATGACTTGATTTTACCCTAATGGAGGTCCCTTCTCCACCCACCCCTTCTCTTTCCCCCTACTCTCGCAGACGTTCCTTCTTTGTTTCCCTTTATCCCTTGATTTGATGTTTTTCCATGTGAACGTACCCTACGTTCACCAGCATCCACCTCTAATCTTATAGGCCTATTTTTTCCTTTGAATGGTACACTTTTTCTTTTTACAATTCCCTGTTCTGATTAACGGTTCAAAAGTCATTAATTTTTGAAGAATTTTATATACCTTTGATGTGAATGTGCCTTTTTTGCTTCCGAATAGCCAATGGATGTGACAGCCGTGACCTATACCTTCCACTTGACATTTTCCCTTTTTATTGTCTGTGTCATTCCACTGCATGGTTTGTCCGTTATTAAATTTTGCAAGTTTTTGTGTCTTTTTCATGCATCTTTTTGTCATTTTTCCATGCAAACTTGTCATATTCTCCTCAAAACTTTATTTTAATTTGATAGCCTTGTCCGACCCACTTATTGCCCATTATTCCTTTTTACTCTGCCGTGTTTGGACCTCCAAATCTTTGTTTTTAATTTTTATGTGTTTTCGAGCTCTATTTTAATTTTTTTCCATGTGAATGCCTCCTAATATCCCTAGAAATGCATTCTAACCTGATAGCCCTGTCACCCATATTTTCTTGAATTTTTTTATTTTTATTGACCTTTGTTTTGCTATAGGAATCTTCCACAATTAATTTTCGAGTCCCGTTGCGTATACGTTTTTATTGTTTTTCCCATGCGCATGCGCTTTATCTCCCCTAGAACCATGCTTTCCCTTATCCATCCAGTCTGACACCTCACTGTGGACCTTTTTCATTTTCATCTCACTGGGTTTCCACTTATGTATCCCTCCGTATTAATTTTTGCATCCTGTTTCAGGTGCTTTTTCGTGGGTTTTTCTATGTGAATGGGTCCTCTCCCTGTGAGAACTGCATTTGATGTGATAGGTTGGTCCCACACATCGTCGTATGGAAATTTTCTTCTTTGCACACCTCATTCTAGTTTACAGATTTTTTGGATTTAATTTTCATTTAATATTATGTCTTGATGTCACATGGGTTTGCGCGCAAACGCCCCCTTTTACATTTTTCAACATGCATGCAACATGCGTTCTACCGTCCTCCATCCCTATGAGTGGCGGCATCCTCTTTTCTTCCCGCGAATGCACATTTTTTTACCCCTTGCTAGCGCTGGCGCGCGGGATAGGGGCCACTTGTCTTTTCTTATTTGGTTTAAAATAAAAAAAGTAAAACTAATTTAAAAAAACTTTTAACCCTTTAAATTAAACCTTTTTCAAAATAAAAAGCCCCCTAACCACCTACATCCCCCCACCCCCATTTTCCCTCCTCTCTTTTCTTCTTCTTCTTCTTCTTCTTCTTCTTCTTCTTCTTCTTCTCTCTCTCTCTCTCTCTCTCTCTCTCTCTCTCTCTCTCTCTTTATTTCTCCCTCGCCAACCCCTCTCCCTCTCTCTCCCCTCTCTCCCTACTTCCTCTTCTCTCTATCTCTCTCTCTCCTTTCTCTCCATGTTTCTCCTCCTCCTCCTCCTCCTCCTCCTTATTCTTCTTCTTCTTCTTTCCTTGCCACTTCTTATTGGCCGCCCCATGGCCCCAAGGAAGTTGCTCCACGTCGTCGTCGCCCAAGCTTGTAGCTGTCGCCATCCCAACGCCCTTCCACCCACAGCCGTAGTGAACTACCGCAGTCATTGTGCCATTAGGCCTCCTGTCCCCTGACCGTCATTTCATCCCACCCCTCTCCCGCCGCTTCCCCCCACCCAGCGCCGCTAGTTGTCCCTCCCTACCACCCTTATTTCCCCCCCCCCCCCCCCAATTCACCCTCCCGCTCATTGTTTCCAATTACTACCCCCACCGCCCCTATCCAACCCCCCCCCCCCCGGCCCAACCCCCATGACACTCCCCTTATCCCCCATTAACCCCCTCCTTAGCCCCCCTTCCCACCACGAATCCTCACAACCTGACAACAAACAGAAAACCCCACCCACCGCAGGCCAGGCCCCCCTCCTACCATGTGGTCCCAAACCCACATCACGACGCGTCCGGGAGTCGTCAGCAAGTGTTCACGTGCGAGGACGCGCGTTCAGCTTTCTCCTGCGGTGTTGCGTGCTCAATCGTTCCACGGAGCTATTCACATGCACCCCCGGTGAGTACCTATTTTTCATTTTAAAACCAGATACAAACGCCAAGAAATATCTAAAGACCTTGAAAATTTCACATAAATTCATAAAAAATCAATTTAAAAACAAAAAATAACTGAAAAATTCTTTGTCAAATTGGAAATTTTTTTCGATTCTTTTCATGCAAAAAATTACAAATATTCAAAATTCTTCAAAATTGATTGAAATTGAATAAAATTCATTTAAAAAATCAATAATAATCAGAACTAATTTCAAAAAATATCAAAAACTCATTTGAATAGTTTTGGAATGTTCCATAAGTTGAAAATAGTTTGCCAAATGGTTAAACTATTATTTCAAGGTAAAAATGCTAATTAAATTCTAAAATTCATGAAAAAATCATTTTAAATTCTGAAAATAAGCTAAAAAATGCTGGATAAATTCAAAAACATTGTTGAAACTTGATGGTTCATTTTTCACTTATGGTTGATTGTTGAAAACTCACCATTAAACTTTGAAATTTATTCATGTGACCAAATTAACCAATTTTGTAAAAAATAAATAAATAATAATAATCAATCCATACCCAAATTTTTTTCCTATGTTGGATTCACACCTGCATCTCCCAACAACATGTTTGCTACTGAAATATCTCTATTTAACCATAACCAAAAAAACAACTCTATATATATATATATCACCTTTATTTATTTTTTTAAACACCCAACAACAATAACCAAACAAACCAAATACACCTACACTAACCTTGACTTGATACTTTTTTTAAAAACAAGGTGTTGGTTTTGGTTTTTATACACTTACTTTGTCACATCTTTTCCGCCTTTGTTTTTTTTGGACTCACTTGCACTTTGGGATTGACACGTATGCATTCAATTTTATTGCATATACATCGCAGCCAAGTATTTCTTTTATTTCACGCTTTATTTATTTTTGCTTATCTCAAAACCATTATTATTTGTTAAAAGGAACTTTAATCACACACTTTTCCATGCGCGCTCAAGCCAAATACACATTTTTATAATAAATTAAAATCAACTCGCCATTCACTTAGCACACGCTTCATGCACTATAGACACGTGTTATTTTAATTAAAAATGGACCATCCGTCACAAAAAGCATACGCTGGCAAAAAATTGCTCCACATACCATTAATTTTTAATGAATGAATTTGCATTTAGAGACCTCAGTCTCTAGGTATAGGAGTCGGAGTTTCATTTAAAGCACTCATTCATCCTAATAATTTGTAATTAACATTTTAAAAATAAACCACCATTTTCTTTTTAAGGTTTAACACCTAATAAAATTTCACAATTTTTTTAATAATTTTTTAAAATAAACCATTCATTAAACTAATTCCCTTCACTGCACTTTTTCCCCTTTTCAATAAATGTGATTCGTGGGATAGGCATGTGCAGTCCTTGGAGTTGTTTCTATTGTCAAACCTGAGTATAGAAGTTCTAGTCATGTCATGCGTGGGTTGTTTTTGAATTATAGTTTGGTTGCTATGATAGGATAAATGGGACGGTTTATAGTTTTCTTTTTTGCTTGGTATGGGAATATAGGGTGTCCGATTGTATTGCATCATATAAAGCTTTCAATCGCACATGTATAGAGGTCATGCCGATTTTTTTCTAGGATGTGGATTGCTTGGGGTGGTTAGTTAGTTGGTCGAGATTGATATCATATTCCTATCATGATTGTTTTACATGCATTTACAATGACTATTTATGTGTGTGGTATGTGTGTGTGTGAAACCATCTAAATGGTGCCTTGTGCCTCTCCCCCGACCTAGTATGTCCCTCTGGTATCACATGATTACTCCTTATTACATTCCATAGCTAAATCAAGTTAGTGAAGGAAAACAACTAAAAAAAGTCTCTGTAACCAGTAGACAACTCATTTCAACATCCTTTGTAACTTCAAACTTAACATTTAAAGTTGAAAGCACTCTTTTAATACATGATCAATAATTGAGGTACATCACAGGACTACTACAAGTTAGTAACATTGACAATACCTTTGCGAGTTTCTTCCTCAACTCAACTTCCCCTATTATGTCATAACTTCCCTCTTTGCTTCCTAAGTTTGCTTACTTTAATATTGCTACCTTGGCAGCAAAATAGAATTGCACAAACTACTTGGTAACAATATATGAAGGCCAACATGTATCTAGAATGCACAAATCTAAATTTTTAAAAATTTCAAACCTTTCTGTAACAATTGAAATTCAAGACCATGAGCAGGCAAATACCCAAAAGAATGAAGAAGATAAATAACTGCAATCCTTGCCATGGATATGTTGTGCATATAATACTATAAAACAAAACCTTGTATGATTAACAAAGTCACTACTTTAATCCAATATACTATTGTCCACATTATGAATGTAACAAAAAGCTTCATATGATAACACAATCACTACTTAAATTGATGGAATTGATAAAGACAAACATCTAATTTTCTCCCCTAATTGAAAACTTATAAACAAAACACAATTTTATCCCTTGCATTACCTACATTCTAGAAGATTTTTTGCAACATAAATACTAGTGTATCGTAAGAAGACTTTCTTTGCATACCTACGTATACTAGTGCATTGCACACATCCATGAGAAGCATAAATGTTGGATCAATGATACCATGATCTGGTAGGAAATTGAGGAATAAGAAAGCGTAGAACACTATAGAGGAGAGGAAAGCTCAAGAACTATTTTCCATCTACTAAGACAAAAAGAAAATCATCTTTATGTAGGATAAGCTTCTAGAACTACTCTGATATACTTTCTCTTTCCATCTATAAAATGAGAAAGGAAAATCAACTTTATCTAGGATAAGATTCTTGAATTTCTCTTTCATCTTGCTTTAGCAACAACCACAATGATTTAGTGCACCTCTTGCTTGGTTGAAAGAAGCATTTGGATTCCTCCCTAGCCTTCCTCCATCTCTTTGTTGGAAGGAAGGAGCAAAGGAGCCAGTAGAAGAAGAAGGGGGGAGGAGGAGCTATATATATAGAGAGAGAGAGAGAGGACATCTCTTAACATCAATGAAGACTACAAATAGATATACTATAGCTCTCTCTCTCTCTCTCTCTCTCTCTCTCTCTCTCTCTCTTTATCTCTCTCTCTCTTTGGACATAATTCCTTTCATTGCGGTCACTCTGGACAGTGTGTACTTCGGTCCACTTTATACATAGGCGATTCGCTCCAAAATTTTTGGGTTGATTGATCATGAACATGGATTTAGCTATCTCTATCTTGTTGATAATTTTTAAAATAGAACCATTAAATAGGATGATTAATGAGTTTTTGTACTTATTTTATTGATAATTTTAAGAATATTATCATTGAATTAGATTAAAAATAATTTTTTGTGCTTGTTTTAATGATCATGAGTCTTAATACATATACATGTACATAGAAAGAGAAAGGAGACTTACCATGAAGTCTTGAATTATCTTGAAAATATTTTACTGTTCTAAGAAATACTTTGATAAACGCCCCATCCATTGTTAAATGAGACTATTCGAAGTTGTGCTTTACCTAGAAGCAAAGGTATCAACTCTAGAGTTAGGTTTTATGGACTAGAGCTACGGCATAGTAATCCAAATGGCATCCAACCACGAGCCCTTAAAGATTGGAGGGAAGTGTTTCTATTGGAAGATTAGCTCAATTCCCACCTAGCAAGGCTTGCTAATGATCACGATGTGCCTGTACTTGTGCAATCGTAGAACCCAATTTTCAAAATAAAAAATAGAATGCCTCTCACAGAAGGAAGGGATCTCTTGTACTACCAAATTCACATCTAGAATTATGAATATAACGTCTTCTTTAAGTAAAGAAGTTATGTTGGAAAAACTAGCACTAACATTATCAACATCATGTAATAATACTCAGGTGTGATATTATACAAAGAGAGCAACATGTCAATTTTAGGCCACAGGCCCGTCAACTTACCAACAACTAGGATTGTGAAGTTGTTGATAGAATGTTTCTTTACACATAAGCAACCAATCTAAAAACTACACCTAGCATGTATATCAAGGCTGAATTCATAATCAATCCTGGTTTTCTAATCTGGGCCATTACTTATAACTGCCTATAATTAGTTATATTATAAACAATACAAAGTTTCATACTCATATAAAGCCACGAACTTTTGAACTTCGCACATTTGACCTTGGTACTTGGGAACGAGTTGACACGTAATGCTAAATTCAGTACCTCGGCAAATAACATGGAAACCACCAACTTGTCAATACTAGAGCCTAACACGGAAACAAAATGGATAGGGACTTCAAGCCAGGAGAGAAATTTTCGTAGGTCTCGATCCCAAATGTCTAACTTCATCAGCTTGGAGCCATAGAAATAGGTACTTCAAAACTTGATACTTAAAAACTAGGTACTCTTATAAAACCACTAATGCCAGGAGGCATAGTCACTATGGATTTCGTGAGATTTTATGAAGGATTTTGTAAAATTTATTTGTTGACTGAAGCTCGTACATAAGGTGGATTCCTTGTGCGAAAAGTTAACGGGAATGCCTATCTTTCTTGAGTGTTTTATTGATTAATGTGCACGTTGTCGTGTTGCTGCGCATCCGAGTCGTATACACCTCCATTTCTTTTGTTGTGCATTTGTGTTAATTTCTGCGTGTGATTCATTGTTTGTGTGATACATTTTGATAATCCGCATCCAATGTATATATTCCCTTAGTGCATGCGTATGATTTTGTTTGGATGCATGATGTGCGTGTATTAGAAAAATATGAAAAACTAATGCCAAAGGACATTATCCAGCTGATAATTTTAATGATGAACTCGAAGAAAAGTGCAGGATACCGTGGAATCAAAGGAAGCTTTATAGAAGCTGACATTTAAGCTATGAAGACAAAGGTGTAAATTCAGGAATATCATGTGTAATGGGAAAAGCTTAAGGAGTGCTGAACGGGTTCCCTTGTCGAGATGTAGACTCTTGGAATGCACTTATTGCTGGGTTATGCTTTACATGGGCAGAATTGGAGATTAGAGTCAAAGCTAAAGGTGTAAAAGGTTATTCAAGAAGGAAGAGGGAAAACCTATATTTGGGTTTAAACTGCTTTTGGTGGGAAAAAAGCAGGCTAAATCATGGGAAGGAAGCTAATTATGGAGCTAGTCAATTCTTTTCAGCGGAAACCAGATGCAGTTCAGGCTCTGCGCTGCTTTGTTAAAAAAAAAAGAACAGGACACAGCCCAGGGGACCTTCAACCATTTTTGGATGTTAGCTATATGAAGACGATAGCTCTACGGCAACAGCAACTACACATGACGGAAAATATGGAAGAAGCAAAAAGGCTCAAAAGGTTCCATGACAACTATTCACCAAGAGGAGGACAGATCGCAGATTTTTTTGGCTTCTTGGCTACATGTTGAATGGTTGTTACGGTTGCTAAAAGAGATCAGAGGTGGCTCTTGTTGTTTCCATCTCTCAAGAACTTATGCTTCAATCAATCGTCAACCACCAGGTGAGCGTCCATCGGAGTGTCTCCCTTTCAAGCTACTCTGTAGCTCGCGGCCGCCTACCAGTTGTTATAGTGCATTCTTTTGGGGAAGGAAGATTCGTCCAAGATGGTGTCATCTCCTTGGACGGCCGGTCACTGAACTGAAACAGGAGCTTAATATTCTTGAGAAAGAGACAAAAACTCTGAAAAGGACTACATTGCATGAACTTTATGAGAAACAGAAGCAGAGCCCTTGGTATGATAATCTCTGACAGCCAATTTGCGCTCTAAGGATCCTGGGACGACGAGCTCCGCCTCTGGGACCTCAATGCTAGCTCCACCACCCGCCACTTTGTTGGCCACAGCATGGATGTCATCTCAGTTGCCTTCTCTGTTGACAACCGCTAGATTGTGTTTGCCTCTTGTGATCGCACCATTAAGCTCTGGAACACGCTTGGTGATTGCAAGTAAAACATCCAGGATGGGGAAAACGGGATCCAAAGAGAGACGTCTCTAGCAGGACAGAGAAACTCCTTTTTTCCATTAAGCTAAGAGTTGGAGGACGCACGAACACAAGGATTGTAGAGGCACAAAGATTGAAATGCTTCCGCTTTGCTTCTATTAAATCCAGTTCCTTATCGATAAGAAGAA
This sequence comes from Lygodium microphyllum, assembly GCF_053477565.2. Lineage (NCBI taxonomy): Eukaryota > Viridiplantae > Streptophyta > Polypodiopsida > Schizaeales > Lygodiaceae > Lygodium > Lygodium microphyllum. Next base: position 36,656,663 of record NC_141143.1, on the reverse strand, counting down.
TGAAATCTTCGTCTGCAATAGCTGCTAGTCCTATCGATAAGAGGAACAGCTTTATACCTTCACAGGCATGATCAAGGAGAATGGTTAAGCTTTAGTGGTTTTCAGATGATTTCTGTCTAAAAGCATGACAATTGCAACGATAAGATCAGTATAAGAATTCTTCTACACACCAATGCAAGCTGTGCCCAAATCTCATGGGACAGACTGGTTATACTGGTTATGTCAACAGTGTTACTGTCTCTCCTGATGGTTCACTCTGTGCTAGTGGTGGCAAGGATGGTGTAGCAATGCTGTGGGATCTTGCTGAGGGAAAGCAACTGTACTCACTTGATGCAGCTGACAGCCCTTGATTGATTCTTCCAACCTCCTGATACTTGTCTAAGAACAGGACTATACTGCTTTGTGATCCCATAAATTACTGATTTTTTTTGTATTTGATAGAAACCTCTGAGAGCATCAGAAATCAAAAGTGTTGTACAACAGCTGGTTCTCTGCACTAAGGGACATGCTTGACTGGATTCTTAGTTAATGCCCATTATTCTGTTCAATGCAATTGTTGTCATACACCTGAACGCAAAATAGTTTATGAGATACTTCAGATTTTTTTTTCTGAAAATGATCTTCATGTAACTCACTTGACAAGGAATATAGTGAACTTTGGCATCAAAAATTTGATTTCTTCTTGTTAGTCTCTTCACTTGTTGCAACTTGAACTCCGTGTTCAGCAGCCCTTACACGAAATCTACGACATTTCTGGTGAACCCGACGTGAAAGTGCTGCGTCACTTTTCAGCAAGATGGGAGACTCGCAAGAAGAGATGACAGATGATAATGTCATGAAGAACCTGTTTCAGTCATTTACCATGTATATGCAGCAGCAAGCTCATGCAAAACATGACAGTGATGCTATGGATGCCTTGAAAGCTGTCCAACAAGAGATGAAGCAGTTTAATGGCCAGCAAGTGTCAACTTACCTACATTTGTATGAAGAAAAGATGAAGTTTTTTGGGGTTTCTCAAGATGTTTGGACCCGCTACTTCTTGCGGATCGTGGTGCGCACTCTTGAAGGTCGAATTGCAGAAATTCAAGAGGCACATGCAGGTTGGGCTGAATTTAAAAAGGCATTAAAAGATGAATATTTCCTGGAGGATACAGGTCTTATGAATCGCAGGAATTTTTTTAGCATGGGTTTCTATGCCTAATAAGGGACTTTCTGTTACCGCTCTTCTGCGAGAGTTTGAAAGCCGTTATGATCAGTTGGATGGGACTGAACAGCAAGCTTTGGAGATGCAAAAGTGGAGTTATTTTTGCAAGCTGCAGATGCTGATTTACAGGAAAAGTTGGATGATCTTTTGGAAGATCAAGCTACTGATTCAGGTTTAAAGACTGAGTGGAGACATGTCATTGATGCTGTGAATGCTCTTGTTAAGAAGCAGCGCAGGAGAGTAAGATTGCATCTAAATACAGGATCAGTTCCTGAAAAATCCTTGGAGACTTCTTCTTCTACCCCTGCTGCAACTTCTTTGCCTAAGCCTACTCCTCCTGCTGTGAATCCACCAGTTCCTACTACTCCAGTGCCCTTATCTGTAGATGATGTTATTAAAGGCTTGGCGGATTTGACGATTGAAGCAGTCAAAGCTGAAGTTGGTAAGTTAAAGGAGCAACTTATGTCAGTACCAGCTGTAGCACCTGCTCCAGTGACTGCTTTTCCAGCTGGTCAAAGAAAAGGGCGACGATGTATTTGGTGTGATAGTACAGAGCACCAACACTGCAGAGATTGTGATGCTTTTCAGGAAGCACGTAAGAAGAATGTAGTGTTCTGGGGACAAGATGGGAAGATATGGCTGACAGAGACTGGTGCTCCTCTTGACACGAACTTTGGTAAGGGAGGTATGAAGAAGCTTGTTGATGATATGGTTGCGCGATCATTTATGTGAGTGTTAGAGGAGATGCTTCAGCTTTTGGAGTCCAGCTTGAGCAGAAATCTGATGGAGACTCTGCTTTATGGTCTTCTGCCTTGGAGATAGCGAGAAGAGGGAAAGTTCAAGCATCTACTATGACTTGTGTGGGCTCCAGCATCCGAGGAGAAATAGGATGGGATTCTCCTGTTGACAGGTATTCTATTTTTGCTTATATGGCTAAAACGCAGGGTTTAGATGCCATGGTTGAGGAAAAGAGAAGAAGAGATGAGGAGGGTCCTAGCTCCTCCAAAAAGACTAGAGGGGGTGACTTTGTTTCACCACCTGTTACAGCTCCACCTATGTTAAATTCTCTAGCTCAAACAGGTTCTGATCAACCAATGGGAGACAAGCAGAAAGAAAAGAGGCAACCAAGAAAAGAGCCAGGATTCAAGCTCTTGTCAGACCTTGATATGCAAACGGATATGAGTAAGATTTTTCATGAAAGAATTTTGAATAGTGAAGTCACTTTTACTGTTGGAGAGGCTCTTGGGATTGCTAGAAGAGAAATACAGGATCAGATGCAAGATCTTTTGCGGAGGAAACGACATGCGATGGAAGGACCTGCTTTACAGGGATTGTGGCATGGAGCTCTTGGGGAAGAGCATGATGATGCAGTGATGGTTGAGAATGCTTCTGTTAATCCACAATTGGAGAAAATAGTGCAGCCTATGCAGTATGAAGATGATGAAACCCCTATTCTAATTCCTCGCAGCCATTTTTCACGAAGTCATTGGGCTAGAGCAACCACTGAGACAGTGGTAAGGATTGGAAAGAAACAAATTCCCTTGGTCGCTTTAGTTGATCATGGTTCTGAGATTAATCTTATTGCTCGAGGTGTTTATGAGAGTGGCAAGTGGCCTATGGATGCAGAGCATGGCTGGCGCATGAGAGCCGCCAATAATACTTCTGGTGATATGTATGCTGCTTGTCCGAGTATCAGAATTTCTATTGGTAATGTTGAAGAGGATTATCATTGCTTTGTTCAGGATTCATGCTCTTATCCGATTATTCTTGGACAGCCTTTCATTACAGAAGCAAGAATGGAAACAAAAGTGATGGATGACGGGTCAGCTTATGCGCGGATACGCAGTAAAGATGGTATGTGAGTTGTTCAGTTTATGACTGTTGGGGTAAATCATCCGAGAAACAAGGACTCCTTGCGTGAGGCACCACTACCTACGAAGGAGTTGGATTTTCATTAGGTACCGCTGTCTTACGAGACGCTAGTGGTACGGAGCGGAGAAAAGAGGAGATCTCGCCTCCTGGCAGCCAGTCTTTCTCCAATAATTTTGTTGGTTTTTCTTCAGATAGTTCAGTGAGTTATCAGAAAAATTTCAGATTTGCCTAGAGCTGCCAGGCAGTACATTGGCCGTAAGGAGAAAGAGTTGAAGAATGCGGGTATTTTGCAAGCAGAAGAGCATGTAGATGGATTGTATGAAGGGATGTCTTATGCAGATACATTGTTTGAGATGAGAGCAATGCTGAAAACTGATGTATGTAAGAGTTCAAAGATCATACCTGTGCAAACCTTGGATATGTTTCAGGAAATTTCTGGTTTTATGCTGCAAACAGAGTTAGAGGCTGAGAAAACTCAGCAAACTGAATTTATGGCTGCTCTTGATTAGCTAACAGGATTGCAGAGGGCTGAAACCATTCAGCCAACAGAGTTGAATGCAGAAAAATTTCTGCATACAGAGTTTCAGGATGCATCTATGCAGTCCATAGAGCCGAGGGCTGAATCCATTTAGCCAACAGAGTTGAATGCAGAAAAATTTCTGCATACAGAGTTTCAGGCTGCACCCATGCAGTCCATAGAGCGGAAGGCTGAAATTTTTCAGCCAACAGAGTTGAAAGATACTGAAAATTTACAGAAATTGCAGTAAATAAAAGAGTGCTTGAATGATGCCAAGGTTGACACAAAATATAAAACAGTTGATAAGAAGGTTAAGCCGGTTGCAGGCCCGCTTCCTTCTGATAGTGATGAACAGATTGAAAAAGCTATGAAGCAGCCTATGTTGAGGGACCCTGCAAATATTGGACATAAGTTTACAGCTGAAACTCTTGCAGAATTGAAGATTGGAAATGATGATTTTTTGCTTCTAGTGGAAAAAGAATGTTTTAGAGAGATGCTTGGACGTCATGGTAAGGCATTTTCTTTCTTTCCACATGAAATTGGCTGCATTAGTCCTGAATTGGTTGCACCTATGGTCATCTTCACTGTTCCTCATGTACCATGGAATATACGTCCTATACCTGTGCCTAAAGCACACTTGCCAAAGCTGATAGAGTTGCTGAATGAAAAGATTAAAATGGGGATTTTGGAACCCTCTTCTGCACCCTACTCTAACAGGTGGTTTACTGTACCGAAGAAGAATGGTACTTTGAGATTTATTCAGGATATGCAGCCCGTGAACAAAGTGACAATTAGGAATGTGGGAATAGGTCCAGTTGTGGATGAATTTGCTGAGGCTTTTGCAGGACGAGCCATCTATTCTCTAGGTGACTTGTATTCAGGTTATGATCAGTTTCAGCTTGCCTTGGAAAGCAGGGATATTACTACTATGCGGACACCTATTGGTCTTGTGAGGATGTGTACCTTACCTCAAGGTGCCACAAACTCAGTTGCTCATATGATGAATGCTATGCATAGAGTTCTACGAGACTATATTCCACAGTATACCATGCCTTTTCTAGATGATGTGCCTATTAAGGGTTGTGCAGAGGAAGAAAAGAATGAAAGTCTTGATTTGCGTGGATGTAGATAGTTTGTGACTGACCACTTGATTGCTTGTGAGCAAATATTGACACGATTAGAGGAGGTAAATTTGACACTTTCAGGGCTGAAATCTGTCTTTGGTGTTAATGAAGTCATCATAGTTGGGCATATGGTTGGATATTATGGCAGAAAACCTTCTCCTGCAAAGGTGGATGCCATAAACAGGATTGCAGAGTATTGCTCGACTACTTCAGAGGTGCGGAGATTTGTGGGAGCTTGTGTATTTTACATGATTTGGATTCCTCATTTTGCTCATATAGCAGATGTTCTCTATCAGCTGCTTCGAAAGGGGCAAAAGTTTCATTGGGATGAGAAGCATTCAAAAGCCATGCGTAAGCTCAAGAAGCTGTTGCAATCAGCTCCTACTCTACGCAAGGCCGATTATCAGTGTGGATGGCCGATCATGTTGACAGTTGATACTAGCCCTATCGGCATAGGTTGGGCTGTTGGACAGGATGATGCTGATGGAAATAGGTATGCTATCCGCTTTGGAGCTAAAGTTCTTAATGAGCGACAGAGGAGATATCCGCAGATCAAAAGAGAGTTGTGGGGAGTAGTCACTGCACTGAAGTGTGACAAAGGGTATTTTATTGGAGCTTCAGTTGTTGTGGAAACAGATTGTTTGCCTTTGCTTGGCATGATTACTAGTTGCTCGACTCCAGATATAGCGATGCTTCGGTGGATTGCCTATATCAAATCATTGAATCCAGAATTTTGACACATAGCAGGGAAAGATAATCCAGTTGCTGACATGCTATCTAGAGCGAGATATGAGGATGAGGAGTCAATGCTTGCAGAAGATGATGAGATAGAGTTTGTTGCTTCTGTCCTTGTTCATGATTGTCATGTATCTACTGTTGAAGTCTTTATTGAAGAACTTTATGTTGATGAGTGGCTGCAAATTGGACAGTATCTGAGTTCATTGACTCGAAGAGCTGATTGGACAGATGATGAATTCAAGAAAATCAGAAGGAAGGCTTATGGGTATTTCTTGAAAGATGGTTTTCTTTGGAAGCATCCAAGAAAGAGAGGAGGCTTGCCCTTGAGAGTAGTTTGTGATGTAGGGATGCAGATACAGATTATGCGAGAGTTTCATGAGAGCTCATGGGCTGGACATAGAGGTGTGTGGGCTACTTATGAGAAAATCAAAGAAAGATACTGGTGGAAAGGGATGTATAAAGATGTTTCTCATTTTGTGGAGACTTGCAAGGACTGCCAACTTTACTCTTTAGTGCGACATCGTGATGAGTTGCATCCGACTTATCCACTATGTATGCATTATAAGTGGGTGGTAGACTTGGTTACTTTGCCAATGGGACTTTGGCAGATGAGATATCTTGTCTTGGCTAGGGAGGATCTTACAAACTATGTTGAAGGCAGACCATTGCGGATGAAGACCACCACTACAGTATGTAAATTCTTGTTGGAAGAAATATTTTGCAGGTATGGATGTATAGGCAAGATTACAGCTGATCGTGGAGAGCTAGATGCAGATGAAGCTAGAGAATTCTTCTCACGGCTTGGGATTAAATTGGCTCTTACTACTGCCTATAATCCAGAGGGAAATGGTAAAAGTGAAAGAGGACATCCGCCAATAGTTAAAGCATTAGCAAAAGCTTGTAGAGGTCGGATTGGAGATTGGCCGAGATTACTACCTTTTGCATTGTGGGCTGATCGCTCTACACATAGTGTGACTACTGGATACATGCCTGCGAAGTTGATGTATGGGCAAAAACCTTTCATGCCTACTGAAATTTGTGCTCTCACTTGGAGGGGTTCTTCCATGGCATGAGAACTTATCAAGGGAAGAGCTGTTAGCCCTTCGGATTCGTCAACTAGAGAGAAGGACAGAAGATGTGCAGCTAGCAGTTGATCGTTTGAAGGCAGCCCATCTCAGAAATAAGGACAGGTTTGATTTAAGGCATCCCTTGAGGCCTAGAGCCATAAAAGAAGGAGATTGGGTTTTAGTCTATGACAATAGTCTAGAAAATCAGCATAGTAGCATGAGAAAAATGGTTCAAAGATGGTTTGGACCGTATGAAGTGAAACAGGTTTTTGACAATGGTACCTATGAGCTGGCTGAATTAGATGGAACAGTATTGAGGGTGCCTATTGCTGGAAAACGAGTCAAGATTTTCAAGAGAAGAGAAGATGAAGAATATGCACTTGAAGCATTGACAGAAGAAGAACAGGTAGAAGAAAGACAAGCAGAAGAAATAGAGAACATAGATGATGAAGCTGATGGAGAAACAAGTCTACTAGAAATAGATGATGGACTTGACTTGTTTGTGGATTTGAATGATCCTGGATAGTTGGCACATCCGGAGGATGCGCAGGTTTAGAGGGGGTGGATGTCGTGTTGCTGCGCATTCGAGTCGTATATACCTCCATTTCTTTTGTTGTGCATTTGTGTTAATTTCTGCGTGTGATTCATTGTTTGTGTGATACATTTTGATAATCTGCATCCAATGTATATATTCCCTTAGTGCATACGTATGATTTTGTTTGGATGCATGATGTGCGTGTATTAGAAAAATATGAAAAACTGATGCCAAAGGACATTATCCAGCTGATAATTTTAATGATGAACTCGAAGAAAAGTGCAGGATACCGTGGAATCAAAGGAAGCTTTATAGAAGCTGACATTTAAGCTATGAAGACAAAGGTGTAAATTCAGGAATATCATGTGTAATGGGAAAAGCTTAAGGAGTGCTGAACGGGTTCCCTTGTCGAGATGTAGACTCTTGGAATGCACTTATTGCTGGGTTATGCTTTACATGGGCAGAATTGGAGATTAGAGTCAAAGCTAAAGGTGTAAAAGGTTATTCAAGAAGGAAGAGGGAAAACCTATATTTGGGTTTAAACTAATTTTGGTGGGAAAAAAGCAGGCTAAATCATGGGAAGGAAGCTAATTATGGAGCTAGTCAATTCTTTTCAGCGGGAACCAGATGCAGTTCAGGCTCTGCGCTGCTTTGTTAAAAAAAAAAAGAACAGGACAGATCCCAGGGGACCTTCAACCATTTTTGGATGTTAGCTATATGAAGACGATAGCTCTATGGCAACAGCAACTACACATGACGGAAAATATGGAAGAAGCACGAAGGCTCAAAAGGTTCCATGACAACTATTCACCAAGAGGAGGACAGATCGTAGATTTTTCTGGCTTCTTGGCTACATGTTGAATGGTTGTTACGGTTGCTAAAAGAGATCAGAGGTGGCTCTTGTTGTTTCCATCTCTCAAGAACTTATGCTTCAATCAATCGTCAACCACCAGGTGAGCGTCCATCGGAGTGTCTCCCTTTCAAGCTACTCTGTAGCTCGCGGCCGCCTACCAGTTGTTATAGTGCATTCTTTTGGGGAAGGAAGATTCGTCCAAGATGGTGTCATCTCCTCTGACGGCCAGTCACTGAACTGAAACAGGAGCTTAATATTCTTGAGAAAGAGACAAAAACTCTGAAAAGGACTACATTACATGAACTTTATGAGAAACAGAAGCAGAGCCCTTGGTATGATAATCTCTGACGGCCAATTTGCGCTCGAAGGATCCTGGGACGACGAGCTCCGCCTCTGGGACCTCAATGCTGGCTCCACCACCCGCCGCTTTGTTGGCCACAGCATGGATGTCATCTCAGTTGCCTTCTCTGTTGACAACCGCCAGATTGTGTTTGCCTCTTGTGATCGCACCATTAAGCTCTGGAACACGCTTGGTGATTGCAAGTAAAACATCCAGGACGGGGAAAACGGGATCGAAAGAGAGACGTCTCTAGCAGGACAGAGAAACTCCTTTTTTCCATTAAGCTAAGCGTTGGAGGACGCACGAACACAAGGATTGTAGAGACACAAAGATTGAAATGCTTCCGCTTTGCTTCTATTAAATCCAGTTCCTTATCGATAAGAAGAATGAAATCTTCGTCTGCAATAGCTGCTAGTCCTATCGATAAGAGGAACAGCTTTATACCTTCACAGGCATGATCAAGGAGAATGGTTAAGCTTTAGTGGTTTTCAGATGATTTCTGTCTAAAAGCATGACAATTGCAATGATAAGATCAGTATAAGAATTCTTCTACACACCAATGCAAGCTGTGCCCAAATCTCATGGGACAGACTGGTTATACTGGTTATGTCAACAGTGTTACTGTCTCTCCTGATGGTTCACTCTGTGCTAGTGGTGGCAAGGATGGTGTAGCAATGCTGTGGGATCTTGCTGAGGGAAAGCAACTGTACTCACTTGATGCAGCTGACAGCCCTTGATTGATTCTTCCAACCTCCTAATACCTGTTTAAGAACAGGACTATACTGCTTTGTGATCCCATAAATTACTGATTTTTTTAAATATTTGATAGAAACCTCTGAGAGCATTAGAAATCAAAAGTGTTGTACAACAACTAGTTCTCTGCACTAAGGGACATGCTTGATTGGATTCTTAGTTAATGCCCATTATTCTGTTCAATGTAATTGTTATTATACACCTGAACGCAAAACAGTTTATGAGATACTTCAGATTTTTTTTTTCTGAAAATGATCTTCATGTAACTCACTTGACAAGGAATATAGTGAGCTTTGGCATCAAAAATTTGATTTCTTCTTGTTAGTCTCTTCACTTGTTGCAACTTGAACTCCGTGTTCAGCAGCCCTTACATGAAATCTACGACAACGTGGGTAATTCTACATCGAGTGGTTCCACAAAATTCATATTAATTATTTAAGCTTTTACGAGTTTAGAGTGCACACTTGAATGAAATTAAGGTCAGGATAGTATTCCAATCTATTTTAATTATTTGTAGCTTAAGATTGCAAGGTATTCACTATTGTTTATTTTATTTATAAACAATTATGAATGCTTCAGTTGATGTGTAGAGCAGATAGCCGTGGCTTTAGGTAGGACTAGGTATTAGCATAAGTCCAAGCATAAATTTCATAATTATGATTAGTTATCTTAAGTATAATATATAATATTATGTATTTATATGATATTATATTATTAAAATTATTACTCTATTTGCAAGTTATAAGTTTAAACTTCTTTAGTAACAATTAGATCATTGTCCTTAGTACTATTAATTGATTTATTTTTAATATAGATTATTTTAGGATATGAGATTTAAGATATGCTTTTATTGAAAAAAAAATTCTTTATGGAATGCCTTGCTATTTTCTTAATGTGATTAAGTTTTAGAAGGATTTTCTAGCTTTCTTTATTAAAAAAATAACAAGATCCTGTGCAGAACAAGATAATAGGGTGAAAATTGAATTTTTTCCTTTGTCTCTCATCCGAAATCAAAATTCAAAGCTTCAAGAGTCATTTTGGGAGTTTTGGCATGCTCCAAACGCAATGGTTATGTCAAAATGTTGATATTGAGAGCACAAAATTTTCTACATCAACTACAACATGTTACATGATATCTCTTGACTCTTAAAACTCTGTATTTTAATTAATATTTGTACTTTCTTTGTAATTATATGTAAGATATGAATGTAATTATCCATATAAAACTATAATATATATGTAATTATGGCAAACCATGGCTTTTGGGATGGGGGAGGTCGGATCTAATCGCGCATTTTTCTCTTGTATTTCTCGATCTATTGAGTTATTCAAATTCTCTTATGTATTATAATGTTGTTTGTATTTAATAGTTGAGATGTTTGTTTTTTTAGATTTTTTCAATAAGTTCTACTATATGTGTCATAAAGTTGTTTGTGATTGAGATTTGATATTTGATAGACTTGCCACGTGTTCTGCCTCGTAACATTGTTATTAGAGCCTGGCTACGCTTTGAGTTTTCAATTGTATGATATTATGTATAAAGGTGAACATCGTGGAACAATTGCAATCTACAAGACAAATCACTACAAATGAATATTGCAACTACATTTCTCGTGTTTTGGATAATAGCCTTATATACAGAGTTGATTGACTTGAATTAATCCTATCTGTTCTTCTTTGAATTGGATTATAGCATGGACTTGGCTATGCAAATAGGAGGTTATAGTCAAAAAGATTTTGAAGTTTATTTCATAGTAAATCATAGATTTGTTTTATTTTATAAAAGTTTCAAGTTTAAGCATAGTAAGTCTTTATTTATGTAACATGCTATATAGAAGAGTCACTTGAAAGTAGTCTAGCTATTGCATATACTTCACCATAATAATCCTCTTGAATAACTATTTTTCAGGTAATGTAACTTTTTATTGATTCATATTTTGAGGATGGTGTAAAAACCAAAATTTTAGCCCTCAAAAAGGTCTACAATTGTTATTACACACATTTTTTACAAATTCTAAATATTTAGCAGGTTATTTGAGTCCTAAAGTGATCCTAAATGCGATTTTCACAACAGTATGCAGAAAACTGTGTAGTAGCCAACTTGGGGCCCTATTTTCTTTTACCTTACCTTAAAATTTGGTTATCCATCATAGGGACATGTATTGTAGACCTTTTTGTTTTCTACAACTCTCTAGTTATCATCATGACCATCTACAAAGAAATTTATTTATCTTTAAAGTAGATCTCGCAATTAACCCAGACTAACTAAAATTTGTAAATTTCAACATATACAGACATCTAATTTCCTAGTAGGATAGCTTTTAATCCATTTGGAATTTGAGTATACTCCCAAAAGAAAAAGTTTTAGCTTGTACAAAGATCTAAAATTTATATTAGATATAGTTTTGTCTAAATATGCATATATTAAAAGATAATCATATCTAAATATGCCATAGAACTTGATTATTACTATGTTTTTACCAAGAGACTAGTATTTTATCCAACTTTAGCCTTATCTTTAATATGTTTCGTTTTAAATTTTAGTCTTAGTCATAAGTTTTGTAAAATTCATTATAAGCTCCAACTCTCTAGTTATAGACTAACTTGATTCACAAGAAGATATAAGTTGTTTTTATTCAAAGTAGACCTTCAATATGATTCTCACTCTAATTTTTGACAATTATAGTATGCCTTTAATGTCATTATCTTTTGATTTGGTACATGTTTATTGACGATATACATTGAACTTTGTTGGTTTCATATTTGGATTTATTTATTGTTGAGTAGTTAATTGTTTGTTGGCAAGTTAACAAGTATATATTTGAATTTGTTTATTGTTAAGTAGTATATATCCGAAAGTATCAAGTTCTGTTTCGAAGTACCAAGCTAATAAAGTTAGACATTTAGCTAATAAAGTTTCAAAGTACGTGGTTCCCTAAGAGTATTTGGTCTGAAAGTATCAAGTTCTGAAGTACATTATCCCCAAGCGGCAAGCTTATATTGTTAGACATGTCAACAAGTTAGTGGGTTTTCATGTTAGGCTCTAACATCAACAAGTTTTGGTTTCCATGTTTTTCTATTGTCTCAATTCCAATGTACGTGATTCCATAAGAGTGCATGGTTTCAAAGTATCAAGTTTCGAAGCATCTCTTTTGTAGGCACCAAGATAATGATGTTAGATACTTGGGTCGTAAGACATCGAAAAATCTCTCTCTTGCATTGAAGTTTCTACTTGTCTTATTTTCATGTTATGCTTTAATGTCAACAACTTTATGGTAACAAGTTTGTGGTTTCTACATTTTTTGCTGAGATACCAAATTCAACGCTATGTGTCAACTTGTCCTCAAGTACCAAGATCTATTGTATCGAGTATCAAAGTACCTGGTTCCATAAGAGTACCTGGTTTTATGGTAAAAATTTCAAAGTACCTATTTTATTGGTACCAAGCTAGTGAAGTTGGACATTTGGGTCAAGACCTCGCAAAATCCCTCTCTTGGGTTGAAGTTTCTACTCATCTTATTTCCATGTTGTACTCTAACGTTAACAACTTTTTTGTTTTTCATGTTAAGCTCTGACATGAACAAGTTTGTCGTTTTCATGTTTTCACCAAGGTACCGAATTCAACACTATACGTCAACTCATTCCCAAGTAGTACCAAGATCTATTGTATGGAGTATCAAAGTACATGGTTCCATAAGAGTACCTAGTTTTACAGTAACAAGTTTCAAAGTACCTCTTTCATTGGCACCAAGCTAATGAAGTTAGACATATGGGTCGAGACCTCCCAAAATCCCTCTCTTGTGTTGAAGTTTCTACTCGTCTTATTTCCATGTTATACTCTAACATTAATAACTTTCTGGGTTTCCATGTTAGGCTCTAACATCAACAAGTTTGTGATTTCCATGTTTTGCACCGAGGTACCAAATTCAACACTATGCGTCAACTCATTCCCAAGTACGAAGGTCTGTTCTACCAAGTATCAAAATACGTGGTTGTTACAAAGCTGAACACGTGGCAAATCTAGCAAATCAAATCTCAATCATAAACAACTTTATGACACACAAAGTAGAACTTCCTGGGAAAATCTAACAAATCAAACATCTCAACTATTAAATACAAACAACATTATAATACATAAGAGAATTTGAATAACTCAATAGATTGAGAAAGATAAGAGAAAAACACACAATTGTGCCCAACCTCCCCATGGCAAAAGCCATGTTTTACCATCCTTAATTATATATTATAGTTTTATATGGATATTTGCATTCATATCTTACATGTAATTACAAACAAAGTACAAATGTGAATTGAAATAGAGAGTTTTAAGAGTCAAGAGGTATTATGTAACATGTTGCAGTTGCTACAAAAAAATATGTGCTCTGAATCTTGACGTTTTGACATTACCATTCCGTCCGGAGCATGCCCAAACCCCCAAAACGATCCTTGAAGCTCTGAATTCTGATTCCTGATGAAGGACAAACAAAAAAACTCAGTTTTCGCCCTATTCTCTTGTTTTGCCCGCGATCTTGTTTTTTATATATATAAAGAAAGCTAGAAAATCCTTCTAAAACTTAACCACATTAAGAAAAAAGTAAGGTATTCCATAAAGAAAGCTTATTTCAATAAAAGCATATCTTAAATTTCATATTTTAAAATAATATATATTAAAAATAAATAAATTAATAGTACTAAGGAAAATGATCTAATTATTACTAAAGAAATTGAAACTTATAACTTACAAATAAAGTAATAATTTTAATAATGCAATATCATATAAATACGTAATATTATATATTATACTTAAGATAACTAATCATAATGATGAAATTTATGCTTGGACTTATGCTAACGTCTATTACTACCCAAAGCCACAACTATCTGCTCTACACATCAACTAAAGCATTCATAATTGTTTATAAATAAAATATAACACGTGAGGAGTGACATGAACCTATGGTGTGTAACTAATCTTTCTTACCTTCATTATTATTTTTTTAATGTATTATATATGTGACATCTAGACTTCTTGAATATACACATAATTTTAAAGTTTCAATTCATGTGTTTGGAAAAGTGGTTTTGAAGGTTGATTGGTTTCGAGCAGAGTACAAAGGTAGTAATGCCACAATGAGACAAGAGCCATCCGAATTTTGGTCCATGTCGATTCCTCCAAGTTACTACGAGCTTCAAAGGAGCCATATATTTTGCCAGCTCATGTTGAATAAGTGTTTCTCTACAAGAACGCATATGCTCATCCATGGTGGCAAGTTGTGCATGTCTAGCCTAGAGGGTGATGGTTGTTTGATGGCATAGACATAGTGGCTGATGATCAAGGTGAAATGACCATGCCTTTCGATGTAGGTGCATCAACGTCAAATAGTCATAGAATTCTTCTTTCCGATCATGATGACGTTGTTGACATTTAGAACAACAATGATCCACACCCTAATACTACAGACACAGAAGAGGAGGAAACCGATCACTTGACATTTGGCTACCATTTGGTTACCCTCCAAAGATGCCCCTTCAATTGATTATAGTATATATATTGCAAAGAGCCATAGAGTTCCAACAAGTGTGTGCCCTTAAAGCAGCAAAAAATTTTGTGTATCGTTTCATTCAACATAAACTCAAGTACCGAAATCTCAATATCTAGTTATAAGTGTAGACCAACTATTGCTACTATAATCAAGTCCACACCTGTTTCTTGTGACAAACCCAAAAGAAGGTATGTATCATTTAAAAACTTATTTAAATGTGCCTTTTAACATGAAGGTACAACCAGACTTCATCTATACATCCTATCAAGAACTTCTTCACACTTGTAATGCACTTTAAAGACTATCTTATTGACAAGGAAGTATATACTACAACATTAATTCAAAACACGTTTTTTGAAAACACCAATTTAGCCTAAAAAAGAACCGCGCGTGATGGTATAAGTTAAGCACCTTTGACTTAAAATGTGAATAGAGCCTACAACCATGAACATTCAACCTTGGGTCCTGACTTGTATATTTCATGTAAACTCTCCAATTAGGTGGTTGCGTGTCATACCATGCAATCTGTGAAGATGTAGATGGCAAACACTGTTAGTAGATTAGTCAGTTTATGACTGAGTCTGAGCATGTGGTATAGTAGGCTGGGCACCATAGGTATTTTAGAAATTTTATTTGCCATCATATATTGCGATCTAGCATTTTATGCAACGAGTTTGCCAACATTTAATGATGGCCGACCATCTATTTTTATGGCATTTATTTGGCCTATATATTCATAGGCTCCCTCCTCACCATCATTCATTCATCACTTGATAGTTCTTGGAGAGAGGGAGCAGGTGCTAGTGCCTCCATAGCCAGTGACTCACCTTGCTTATGTATTGTCTCATGTCTTGGTATATGGATTCCATTTTTGGAGCATCTCATTTCTTCTGAGTTCTTTGTGCAGTGTTGTTCTTTCTCTTGTAGTGTTTCTCTTTTCTCTCTTCCTTGTGTTCAGTAGTCTATTATAGCAGTTTTCCATGCTTCCATCGTTGCATGCACTTTTGACATGGTATCACGTTTTAGGTTCTAACATTGTTTCACATTTCTGGATTAGATTTTTTGCTACTATTTTCTCTTCTTTCAAGTCAGTTTTTAATCTTCTAGTGCTGATCTGACCTGATTATGACTGATGCGATTGATCTACAACATGGGCAACAATATTTTGATAGTTTTTGGCATATTCGCTACATCTTTCATTAGTATTTTGTAGTTTGCTATTTTTGTTTTTCAGTTTTTAGGCCTATTTCAAGATAGGGACATGTTTCTCACCCTTACTGATATGTGTTTTGGCTACAACAATCTGTGTTTATTGTCTGTAGGCTGAATTAACTTGTTTTTGGGCCAGTCAATTGTGGTTATTGCAGCACAAAGTTTCACTGTTTCAGACTTTAGTGACCTATCACCAATGTAATAGAGAGTTTCAGATTTTCAGTCTTCAGATTTTAGTGCAATACACTTCTACTCTTCAATTTGAGTATTCATTGTTCAATGTTTCAGTTTCAACTTTGAAGTTTCATGATTGATGAATTGCTTTGAAATTTAAATTTTACTCTTTCATGTGACATTTTAAGAAGACTTTTAGTTGGAGTATAATGTTTGTTTAATTTCATTATAGATTTCTTAATTATATCTAGAAAATATATAATTTTTAGAATCCCATCTTGGTCTTGCATCCCCCCCATCCCGGTCCCTGTCCCCCATCCCTAGTTGCTATGGCTGTAGGTGCTATGGGAACTATTTCCTAACCCGTCTGAATTATCCAAACCTATCTAGCATACATTTAGCTTAGAATTCCAGGAAATGAACAAGAAATCAAGGTAATGAATAAGAAACCATTGCTAATGACCATTATGCACACACATTCATATCAAAGCTTCTTACAGTGCATGGTCACATCGATGGCTCATAAGCCCGCACATCACCCCAATGAGTCACTTATGGCTCCATCCTATCCCATACTCAATCTCCAACACCTTGATGACATATTTCTTGTCATCCTCGCACTGATCTTTGCATTGAGAACTAAGGCCGGTTAGAAGTTGAAAACAAACACTATTTGTCATTTTTATGTTAATTAATACTCACCCCCATAGAATGTGAACACATGGCATATAGGAGAAGCACACGTCTCCCATTTGACGTCGAAAGGCGATACCCGCTCCTGAGTAGTCAATGGCACAATCGGGCATAATATAACAAGTAATACCTAGATTGCTGGTACAAGGGCATAGCAGTACTCCAACAATGGATGGCGATGGCTAAGACTGCTGAGCTCCGTCCTTATCAAGCAATCAGGTGCGGTGTTGCTCTCTTGACAATGCCTGCATGCAATAGAAAAATAAAACATAATGAATTCTTAATTATTGAAAAACACACTTCACTTTATGCATTGTCATCATAAATGATATACCTCTGGGTCTCGAACGACCACTACCCTATGGCATGGGTTGGCTCAACGATCCCGGTAAAGGTATAGGAGTTGTAATGTTTACAGAGACATCAAAGAGATGTTATGATTTTTAGATTACTATTTTATTATTTGAGATACTTTCTATTTTATCATTTGAGATGCTTACTGATGGGCTCTAGCGATATCTCTAGTTGAAGAAGTGCCTGCTCCTAGAGGTGGTTGAGTGGAGGTACCCTCTCCAGGCCACTTAGGCTGTAATGACTTGCCCAATATCAGGATGGTAGTGTCTAGTGCTCCGTCCGAAAACTCCTCATACTCTGCCATGGTCTCTCACAGATCATCAAGTGATAATCCAGTAGCTCGCGGCATAGCCTTTATGGTGACCAGCCTCGCTCTACGGCCACGGTCAATCATGGTGTCTGCATATTCAAACAACCATTAATAAAATATAAAGTACACTGCTTTCTTCTATTAAAATTAACAACCAAATAGAAAGGAGGTCTTTTTTAAGAGTTGAACCAAAAAAAAAAATGGACATGGCAACAACTCACTAAGCCAACTAGTTCATACCTTAGCATTGACCTTTATAATTTGAAAAAAAGGTGTACCATATTCCATCACAACAAAACAAAACTCTCACATGTACTTTGTCATCGTATGGAGTAATGTAAACGTTTCCACTTTCAATAAGTTACCAAACAAGGCAAGATGAACCATCATAGGCATTATAGAGCTTCAATATCACCCTTATTATAATGAGTACATTAAAATCATTCCAATCTTATGTATGATAGAAGAACACATATTTTAACATTTTTATGATAAAAGATCAAAATTATTTGACTCTTGTAGTAAAAGATTAATGGTCTAACATGCTCTCAAAATAAATGTTATGGACTGTAGATGTTAAGGCTTGAAGTTGATTCTCTCTTCTAGGCTTGAGTCTCAAGGGTTGTCTTCTCTGGTCTCTCACGTGCCTGTTCTTGCATTTCAAATTTGGATGCTCTCTAAGTGGTCCACTCTTCCATGAATACAAGGTAACTCCTCCTCCAAATAATGATAGTTTTCTTCAAACTCATTGCCACTCTTGTAGCTTTATCTTTGCTTCTTTAAACTCGACTATGTTGCTAAAAAGCTAAGTTTACATATAATACCAAGTAGCATTTCTAATTACAATGTCCACAAAGAAGGATGACACCATGAATAGATATCAGTCTGCTACTGTGACCTGAGCAAGTCAGGCTGTTAGACTAATTGCAATAATAAAAGCTGAGCCAAAAGCTATCGAGAGAGGAGTGGTTATAGAGGGGTCTACAGATTTGGATGGATGGGTATGTGTTATTGAGCAGGGTAACGGTGGTAGAGGAGATCGACAACGTTGATGAAGGGTTGTAGCATGGTGGAGTTTTCCAACGCTGCTCCATAAACTACAGTCATTGTTGCAGTTGCCCTACTTTTATGTAATAGGGAATTAAAGGTACAATGAGGATAAGATAAAGATGATGTTTATCACAATTCTCTATTTCTCAATTCAAGTTGATAATTATGGTTTCGAGAAGGTAAGGACAAAGGTGATGATGACTATCATGGTGGTGATGAGGATAAGAAAAATGAAAACGACGAGGAACATATATTTCAATTGCAATTTGAGGCGGCTCTAGTTGACGAGAGAAAGGAAAGGATTTTGTAAAGATTATTCTACATTTTTTTAAATTTCATCCATGAGTCCCCCCCTTCACACCCAAAGAGACACATGCGTGGACAAAACACAAGATATTACAATTCCACAATGCTCCATGCCAACCATTATCCCCTCCATTCCCATGCAAGCATTCAAGATTATTTTCTTATAATAACATTTACAACATATGTCTTTTTTAGAAATGCCAAGTGATAAAGAGATTATTGTGCAACCATAGCATGTGCCTCTTGTGCTAGTACTCGAGCTTGAAGAAAGTGAATGTGCCTTCGCTGCAACTTATACAACACTAAAATTTCTAGCTTTGGGTATACAACATCTAGCCAAACTTGCTGGCCCCACACCTAGCCCACATACTCGACTAAGGTGACTAGATCAATCTTATTTTTACTTTACTAATATTTAGTATTTTATTTATTTTATTTCTATGTTTAACTTTCATTCAGGCCCCATTCCTAGACCACATGGGTAGCTATGATTGGTATACAAGAAAGGCTTGGTAAAATAAAATTAATCATGAGAATTTAAATGTATTATAGTTGTATTTATAAAATTAACATTAACTTCTAAGGGTAACAACTTTGTGCACGTTCTCTCTCTCTCTCTCTATGTATGTATGTATGTATATACATACATACATACATACATACATACATACATACATACATACATACATATATATATATATATATATATATATATATGTATGGGGCTATAATAGAATAATGTCCTAGGTGGCTTGACTTAACATACACGAACAAAGATTTTGTTGTATTATATATTTGTACAATATATATTCCCAAATAAACCTAGCAAAAATTAAGTCTTAAGGGTAACAACTCTGTGCTCTCTCTCTCTCTCTCTATATGGGTCTATAATGGAATAATGTACTAGGTGGTTTGATTTAACATACATAAGCAAAGATTTTGTTGTATTATATCTGTACAACACATATTCCCAAATAAACCTAGCAAAAATGAAGTAAAAGTCGCAAAATACCAAAAAACACAACCTTTTTAGTTACTATTAGATTGTTTTTTACAGTATTGCAATGAAATGCCTTGTGTGTGTGTGTGTTTTTTTTTGTGTGTATGCATACCAATCTTGTAATGTATAACAACCTTCCGTGATGTGTTTTTGAAATTATCTTCCAATATCATGTGACGTGCTTGAAAGGTGTATACCATGTGAGAGTGAAAAGACTACAAGGTGTGTAATGAAAAGTGATGGCACATGCTAGTGTCGGACACACTTGCACATTGAGGACATGTAAGTTTTTAGAGATTCTGATGTTGAAGAAAGACAATCAAGCAGGAGAGAACAAGAACAAACAATGGAAGCAAATCATCAAGCAAGAGGATGAGAAATGAGAAAGTATTGATGATGTAGATGCATCCAACCACATTATGTTCATATCACACTACATGCATTGGGGGTTTTATTCTCAAATGAAACTACATGAATTAGCATTTAGGTTAGTAAAATGTGTTGGATTAGAACAAAAGAAACATTGAATTTCATCCTTAAAGAGTATTAATGTTTTTGTTGTATTTAGTTATGCTAGAATTGCCATGAGGCTCTATTATTATTCATTGAAGAATACAATTCCTAAGAGCATCGAAGTACTAGCCAATCTACTAATGGCTCCCAAATGCAATTATGCACTGAAATAAAATATGAGTGTTAGCTACCTAAAATTTGTGCATGTATTTCCTAGAGGGCATTGACATCCTATTGAGGAGGTGGCATGCGAATGATCCGTGGTCTCTTGATAATGACCAACATGGTCCAAGTATAATGCACAAGCATCATATTGTAGTCCGTATCATGCCCTACATAATCCAAGGCATAATCATTCCTATAAGTTGGAT
This sequence comes from Lygodium microphyllum, assembly GCF_053477565.2. Lineage (NCBI taxonomy): Eukaryota > Viridiplantae > Streptophyta > Polypodiopsida > Schizaeales > Lygodiaceae > Lygodium > Lygodium microphyllum. The sequence goes on along the minus strand of NC_141143.1, from coordinate 36,636,134 downwards.
GACATTGGGATATGGACTAGCCCTGGAGTAGGTGTTTGAAGTATCATACCAACCATATAGAGAATCCTCATCCCAATCTATAGTAGCATAAATGATGGAATAGGAAGAAATATATGTGATGCGTCTATTATCCCTATTGTCTAGAAATATGCTTTCCAAATGTGTCCAAGTATTGTTGATCCACAAAAGTCTCCCATAACCAATAGCACGGTGAAATAAATTTTTGAGTGATGGCTATCTAAATTTCTTGCATGTATACATGCAATACATCATCGTCCTCTTTGCAACAGTAATACCATAGGAGAGGTCAATCGGAATCAAAATTGGTATGCTTTCATGTAGACTTATGCAAGTTACCTCTTGCTTAAGCGTGATGCACCTCAATTCAATGACACCAAAGGGAATCCCCACGTTCTCTCAAAATTCTTGACATGAGAGAATGTAAAAATGTTAGCTCTTGAGCTTGAAGGGAGCCTAAAGAAATCGGGTCACCATTCGTGGACCTGGGGCGAAATAAAAGAAACCAAGCCAAATGTGCTTCATGAATTGGATCGAGACTCGTACGCCTCTACGACCATAAACAAGTGAGGGCTCACTTGGTTTTGCAACATCTCAAATATGCAATCATCGATGGTTTATAAGTATGATATTGTGGGACCAAAACTTCAAAATAATGAATGTCTTGCAAAATGCTAGCCCTATTTGTAGCCACTCTCCATGTGTATCTATGTTTGCAAGTGTTGCTAGTAGATATTAATTGAAATATCAAAACATTAAACTAGTTAAATGGAGATAAAGGTTGATCATGGAATTTCAAAAACATATTCAAAAGGGCAAGATTCTTGATGTGAATATCAAGTGTTTGGCCGTTATGTTGAGAAATAAGTGACATTTGTTCTATGTTAGTGCACAAGGAAGCAAAGCTTGTTTCCTCTAGGCATTAATTACTATGTATCAGAGTTTACTCATTGCATCTGCATTAATTTTTAGAAGAGAGAGAAAGTATCAAGTTTCCATTCCATGTAAGCATATGTACTATGTGTCCTTAAATGTTTATAAGATTGGACCCCATGTCACATGTTTTCATTCATCACACTGCATTGAAAAAGGTTGAGTTGCTTCAAGCTTTTGGAGCAAAGAAGGATCAATGTACCTATTTAGAGAGACATGTAGTAGAATGGATAGTTTTACCTCATAGTGCATTTTTTAGTGCAAAAGGTTTTGATGCTTTCGAGCACTTGTATATACATTTTGTGGTGCAATGCCAAATCTTCTTAAATACATGTGCACTACTGTGAGATTGTGTCACTATGATAAAATTATTCCTCTTATGTATCTACTATATTTTAGCATGCAAATATTTTTAAGATTAAATCTATACACTTGCTTCTCATACATGATGTCTCATTCTTGCATTGATTTTGACAACCAATCGTGAAAGCATGCCTCTTGTTCATGAATTTGTAATTTTGGCATCCTTATAGCTATCACATTTTTTATAAATTAATGTTTTTTAGTCATCAAGAAATTGTGGTATGCAAACATTTTGAAAAGTAAATCTACATGCATGATTGTCATACATACGTATTGTGCTTGCATTGATTTTGAAAAGGAATCCCAAAACCATGCCTCTTCTTTACATAGTTTTAAATTTACCACTCTTTTCTTGTACTAATGTTTTCTATTTGTCTCAAGACGTTGCACGTATGTCATCCTAACAATGGGATTGAACACCATATTGGTGGCCCCTTAAGCTCCTACAATTTGCCCTCTTTTAGACCTCGACTCTAGTCACATAATCAATGCTAGCTCCAAAACCATGAAGGTGCATGCTTTGTTCTTGCCTTAGAAACTTTAAGAAGTGTGCATATTTGTTCGTTGTATTATGATGTTTGCTATCATGGTTTGACACTAAACTATTTCTAGAAGAAGACATGTGTTGTCTTTAGATAAGAAACTAAGATTTTAAGCCATGAATTTTCTTATTAAGAGTGCTTAGTTTAGTTCAGATTTCTACATTTTTAAGTGTATAGATGTCTGAGTAATGCACTCTTTATTTAATGAAATCATGCGAAAATTTTACATTTACCTATGCTTGCTATTGTTGCCTACAACAATTCTTAATCTAGAGTTTTCCAATTGATTAAGCCATAGTTCCCCTAAAACTTCTTATTCTAGACAAATTAATTCCCTACCCCCTAATTCCCTACCTACCCTCTAATTCCAGCCAATGGATGCCCTTAGTCTAGAGGAGGGAGCTGGAGGCCGAGACCGAGCGCCCCTGTGCAAGCTGGCCTTTCACTCTGCAGTAGACGGGATCTACCTCAATCGCTACCTTGGAACAGAGCCCGAACCAGTGGAGCGAGGTTGAGGTGAGCGACGCTTGCGGGGCTCTACATCGCTTCTGCGCCGTGACCCATATCTTCAACATTGCCTTCGACTTCATCACATGCGACCTGTCAACAGCCCTACTTCTACACATCGAATCTTGTGCCTGACATCGCTACACCCAAACCGTCCGTGTAGTTGACGCTGGGGCTGATGTCTTGAGCATCGAAGCACCTTCACGGTCTGTTCTGTGTTTGGTACTTCATGATTATTCTATCCTTTGATTCATGCTCTTATCGATAGTGCTTTCAATGCAAATTGGCCCATTGTTCTTTCCAGGTCAAGACATCTTCTTGCTCAGTCCGCAACATCCGTGCTAGCACCTAATCTACCAAAATCAATAATGGAACTCATGTAGTTGTATAGCTTCACCATTTTCCTTTTCAACACGGAGGTTGCAAACCATGCGGAGCAACGCTGGATCTGTTGGCCCGACTTGCGATGGAATTCTCTACCCATGGCTAATCCTAATAGCGCTGGCCGATTGCGAGCGTTGTTATAAGAGCGTGCTGAGAGTCACCACTCCCGCGTCTAATCCGTCCATTTTCAGGACGAAGTCGAGGTAAGCGTATTCGCAACACGTTTGAATTCCTTCCAGATGGTTCATAATGCTGGATTCCCACTGGCTGCGCACTGTTGTTCCAAGCTGCTAAAGATCTTGCGACTTCACATATATGATGCTACAGCATGGCAATGTCTGTGGAATCTGTGGTGCTGCTGGCGTTGAAGATGCACATTTCTTGGATTATTGGAATTCTCTAGATGATGCCAACTTATCCATTTAAGTCCACTAGAGAGACATTGGAAAAACAATCTCTCCTTTCTTATGTATTCATTTACTCATTTGTTGCTATCATCCTCCTCTAGTCCTCGGAGTGGTAGTGTTGTGTTGGGAGTACCCCGTATCCCTGCCGCGCTACATCTTCCTGAAGGGGGACAACCGCATGTACATGCAGAGCGCGTGTTGGTGAGGCCATCACTCCTGTTGGAGTCCGTCCATATCCAGTTGGTACTGTTGCGCCAGAAGCGGTTGGTCTATGGTTCATAGAACGCAAGGCTGCCATCGAGGAGGTGGACAACCTTGCTGGTGCCATAGAGGTTTCCAAGGTCACTACCATGGAATTCGAGCCAATTGATGGACCGCTCGTGGTGAGCGCCTAGCCCCGTCACAGCGCCCCCCAACCCCGTCACAGTAAAGGTATCTTATTTATGTTTTTGCTAAACCAAGTCTTATGCATCTTTGGAAGATTTTGATGCAAAGGTATTCTATAAGGGAGTGTGGTTGTTACCTAAAGTGTATTTTCACAAGGCATACTTTGCAAGAATAGGTATTCTAGGTAGGATTGCCATGTATTTCCCAGAGTGTCCTTATAGGTGACACTGTTCACTTGAAAGGTTGTGATTTACTTTTTACACTAAAATATAAGAACTTATACTTTCATGACTTAGGCTACAAAAATAACACTAAAATAGGTATCACTTGTTTGACGAGATGTTTAACTATGCTTGGGAAATGATAATTGTTGTGATGGGCCGTATTAGCCCTAGAGACACGATATTTTTATCCAAGTAGGGTTTTATAATCTCTCCTTTGCTTGTTTGAGGAGATGCTTAACCATGCTTGGGAAAGGATAATTGCTGTGATAGGCCTTATTTATAGCCCTAGGGACACGATCTTCCTATCCTAGCAGGGTTTTGTAATCTCTCCTTTGCTTGTTTTGAGGAGATGTCCAACCATGCTTGGGAAATGATAACTGTTGTGATGGGCCTTATTAGCCCTAGGGACACGATATTCCTATCCAAGCTGGGTTTTGTTATCTCTTGTTTGCTTTTTATGCTAGGTTTTCTCAAGCATAAGTTTATTATAGTAAGCTCCAAGTATCACTTGTTCGAGGAGATGTTTAACCATACTAGGGAAATAATAAGTGATGTGATGGGTCTTTTTGGCCCAGTCTGGCCCGATCTTCCTTTCCAATTAGGGTTTCGTAATCTCTCTCTCTATAGCCTATTCATGTTTGTAGACTCATTGTTAGCCTAAATTCCCCTTCAGTTCACATGAACCAAATGACACCTTTGCACCACTTCATAACGTACATCTAGCTATACTTTACTGGAAGATCTAGTTTATGTATGTGTCCATAATAAATATAGAACTTTGAGATAACAATATCAAGTAAACATACTTTTCTTTCACCCTATGAATATGCTTATAAACCATATAGCACTATTGTATCCCTGCTCTACCCTTAGAAATAATAGACACATGTTTTTGCTAAACTAAGTCTTATGCATCTTTGGAAGATTTTGATACAAAGGTATTCTATAAGGGAGTGTGATTGTTACCTAAAGTGTATTTTCACAAGGCTTTAAGTTCATACACTTTCTACTCTTTGCAGCTAATTAAATCTCCTTGACTATGCTTATGGTTCTTGAATATAATTTATTTCCACCATAGATAAAAGTCTACTTCCCTTTGAGTAATGCTTTTTTTTTCCCGTTTGATGTATAACCTTTGATATGTAAATTTAATATATAGATTGATTATTTTTTATTTATATCTATGTTTCAAGAATCCATAATGAATAATTTAAGGAGATGTTAGTGCAATTATAAGTGTAGGCATTCAACCCTTGGTTATCGGAATGTTACTAGACAAACTAACTATGCACACAGTCGCAAGGATATGAATGGGATAATACATTCATAAATTCTGGCTCATCAAGAAGGTCAAAATTCTACTAACACTACAAGGATTTGGGCCGATGGCGGCGTCGCTATTGGCGTCGCTAATAGCGTCAACGCGGCCGAAACCCGAGCGCGGTTTTCATTTCTTTTGCTTCGAGTTTTGAGAGTGAGAGCGAGGGAGAGAGCGACCATCGTGAGAGAAGAAGAGGAAGAAGACTTTCCGTCGCCGCCGCCGCCGCCGCCACTGCCGTTGTTCGCGAAGGAGAGGAGGAGTGTTCATCACAAAGAGAAGCGGCCCCATGCTCGCCATATCTCATTGGTGAGTCTCCCTCTCTCTTTCTTTTGCTTGTTCAAGGTTTAAATCACTCTCTTTTGCTTGTTTAGGAGAGGAAATGAAAGAGAAAGAGACAGAGAGGGAGAGAAAGAGGGAGAGGGAGAGGGAGAGGGAGAGGGAGAGAAAGAGAGGGAGAGTGCATTCTCTCTCTCCCTCTCCCTTTTGCTTGTTTAATGTTTAAATCACTTTCTTTTTTGCTTGTTTAGGAGAGGAAATGAGAGAGTAAGAGAGAAAGAGAGGGAGAGGGAGAGGGAGAGGGAGAGGGAGAGGGAGGGGGAGGAAATGAGAGAGGGAGAGAAAGAGAAAGAGAGGGAGAGGGAGGGAGAGTGCATTCTCTCTCTCCCTCTCCCTTTTGCTTGTTTAATGTTTAAATCACTTTCTTTTTTGCTTGTTTAGGAGAGGAAATGAGAGAGAAAGAGAGGGAGAGGGAGAGGGAGGGGAAGGAAATGAGAGAGGGAGAGAAAGAAAAAGAGAGGGAGAGTGCATTGTCTCTCTCCCTCTCCCTTTTGTTTGTTTAATGTTTAAATCACTTTATTTTTTTGCTTGCTTAGGAAATGAGAGAGAAAAGAGAGATAGAGAGGGAGAGAAAGAGAAAGAGAGGGAGAGGGAGAGGGAGGGGAAGGAAATGAGAGAGGGAGAGTGCATTCTCTCTCTCTCTCCCTCTCCCTTTTGCTTGTTTAATGTTTAAATTACTTTCTTTTTTTTGCTTGTTTAGGAGAGGAAACGAGAGAGTAAGAGAGAAAGAGAGGGAGAGGGAGAGGGAGAGGGATAGAAAGAGAAAGAGAAAGAGAGGGAGAGGGAGAGGGAGAGGGAGAGGGAGGGGGAGGAAATGAGAGAGGGAGAGAAAGAGAAAGAGAAAGAGAGGGAGAAGGAGGGAGAGTGCATTCTCTCTCTCCCTCTCCCTTTTGCTTGTTTAATGTTTAAATCACTTTATTTTTTGCTTGTTTAGGAGAGGAAATGAGAGAGAAAGAGAGGGAGAGGGAGGGAGGGGAAGGAAATGAGAGAGGGAGAGAAAGAGAAAGAGAGGGAGAGTGCATTGTCTCTCTCCCTCTCCCTTTTGCTTGGAGGATGTTTAAATCACTTTATTTTTTTCTTGTTTAGGAAATGAGAGAGAAAGAGAGATAGAGAGGGAGAGGGAGAGAAAGAGAAAGAGAGGGAGAGGGAGAGGGAGGGGAAGGAAATGAGAGAGGGAGAGAAAGAGAACGAGAGGGAGAGGGAGAGGGTGAGAGAGAGAGAGTGCATTCTCTCTCTCACGACGGGTTTGGTTGTTTGAATCACTTTCTTTTTTGCTTGTTTAGGAGAGGAAATGAGAGAGAAAGAGAGAAAGAGAGGGAGAGGGAGAGAGAGGGAGAGAAAGAGAGGGAGAGGGAGGGGAAGGAAATTTAAGATAATAGACTTATCGATAATGGTATGCAATGTGCTTTGCCATGGGCCACGTACATTGGTGACTCTTTAAGATGGCTTAAAAATGTTCAATTCCTTCATAATGTCCAAGTAGGGGATCTAATTGTGATATGCATAATTCATTGTTTTTGTATTAACTTTATAGGCATAACAAATTAGAAATCATGCCAACTAGTCAACGGAAGGACTAAAAGAAAATGATACCCTAGCTAATGGTCATTACGGTACTTCATCAAAATGAACCCAAAAGTATTGTTATAGAAGAAGAAACCCTTAAATTGAGTATAGGATATTTTCTCTCAGGTCTTATGACTATGAGTAGAATTGATTGAAATAAATTTTATTACTATAGTTATTAAATTTCATAGATGGCGCGCATTAATTTTAATACGCGATCCTAGGACAAAAAAACCACATTTCTAAGATGCTTTTTGTTGAGACTAATTTATTATTAGACTAAGAGATCCTCAATAATGCTCAAAATGGATTACTTATACTCAAAGCCGAGATATAACAAATAATTATCTACCAGGAGAAACAAATCCTTGAGCATGATACAAGGCCGAGATATAATATCGGAAAATCTCTCAACTACTATATACAATGCAAGATTTATGGTCAACTTGCAACTTGACGTACATCTCTATAAAGCTATCCATTTAAGCCTCGTTTGCTGTAATGTAGATAAGATGGAAAACGAAGGTCTTATTATTCAAGACTACGAGACGTATCTTAATCAGCGTGTCCCATGTCCTTGCTCTCAATGCAAGTTGGCAATTAGACGAAAATGCCGATTGTCTATAGAACACATATGACGATTTGGCGAGTTTCAATCTGAGATCATTGATCAGGCGATTGCGGATTTTCAGCAAACGGTAATTTGAAGTTAATATTAATCATGCATTGTACTCTCAAGATAATTGAAAACCATACACAATAAGATTGGGTCTTGTTGGCAAATTTTCTATCCAGGTTGGTGATGTATCGACCCAAGGGGGAGTGCACCCTTTGCGGCCAATTGGAAGAGTTCGTGGATGTGCGATGGATGGATTGCAGGAGCCAATCGACCACTCGCAAGGCCCATCTATACTGTCAATGCCAGAGGAGACAGACAACCTTCCTGACCTACCTACAATCTTGGAGCCTGAGATGGAGGCAATGATCGATGCATTGATTCCCATGGGTGTTGAGACATCTGACCCGCTTAGAGAGGAAGCATCCATACCATTATATGATGGGTGCCGAGTATCTTAGTTGAAGACATTGCTTGCACTCTTAGGTGTGCAAGCAAAATACGGTTGGAGCAATACGAGTGTGACTGAGTTATTCAGGTACCTTGCACATATGCTTCATTGATTTTTTTTAAACAGTATTATTGCAAACATTTGTGCTTTTTCAAGGTGTTTTATGATTTTTTTCAGGTTATTGAAATATCATATATTACCACCTGCAAATACAATGCCTGAGTCTCGTGATGATGCACGACATGTTTTACGAAAACTTGGCATGGACTACAATAGCATCCATGCATGTATCAATGACTGCATATTGTTTCGAGATGAATACGAGACTATGGAGACATGTCCAAAGTGTGGTGCTCATAGGTATCGACAAGACTTGCAAGGGCAAACCATCCCTCAAAAAGTTCTCAGACACTTTCCGCTCATCCCCTGCATAAACCACATGTTTCGCACGTCTGCCATGGCAAGCTTGACAACGTGGCATGTGGAGAATATGTCCACGGATGGAGTTCAATGAATATCAGCGGATTCCGACGCAGTATGCATCACCGACCGATTCGATATCCCGAAGGCATGGAGGAGATGCCACGGTTTATGTCAACACAATGGTTGCATGGAGCCTTGACCGCATCATCCAGCAAAGGGACAGAGGTCTCAATGGAGGAGTGGGAGTTCTCGAGGGGATGTAGTCCAAAGGTAATGAGGGGTTTAGAATGTGTCGTATCTAAATTTGCTTGCTACATCTAATTTGAGTGTTTCAATGTATAGTACAAAATATATAGTGCAGCGTGGTCGCGCGGACGGCATTTTCGGGTGGATTAGTGTAGCTTCTCCATGATACTATTCGATGTGCAGTGGTTCAAAGTGGTACTTGGAGGAGCTGGAGCAACAGTTCGATGAGGTCCATCTGGATTTCTCGAAATAGATTCCGAAAAAAAATGGACGGATTTGCGCGACACCTTTGTGTTGCCGACCCATTGTGAACAGGTGCAAATAGTCATTTGCTTGCTAATTGTAATACGACATGGTGTATGTCACAATGGTTTGAACTCGCTTTGTAAGTGTTTGTGAACATGTAATATTCTATCCAAACCCCCGAAAACCTCAATGGTGGTATGTTATACCTTCAACTCCTCGAGGTGCCAGAGTATATGATCATAGCGATGTTCCAGGCATAGATGAAGAAAATATGCAAATAGAGGGGTTGATATTACAAGGGGTGGAGGCCACCGCAAGCTTAGAGCCTGCATCGGCTAACAATGATGGAAATACAGAAGTCCTAGAATTTTTTGAGAACGAGGCAGACTCGTTCTTTTGTGGTGACATGTCTATCGACCTTCCAGTGTATGTAGAGTTGTGTCAAGAGATTAACATGGGACCATAGAATACTTCATTCTTGGAGAATTGTATTACTCAATTCGTTGTTTAGATCTTCCATAAAGGTACATAAGATATGCATTTTAAGAGGAATTTTTCAAAAATGATTTATATTACTGTGCTTTGTATAGTTTAAATTGATTATTCTAACATCATTTTTTATATGTGCAGGTGACATTTTCAGGATGAGTCGAGGGATGAGCGATGAGGAGTTTCAAGACATGATGGCACGCATGTCTCCAGATCAGCTCGCGAGATTCAGAGATGTAACGTGTCCATTTGTATCATCCAGGACACGTCTTAGCAGTCCATCGGAAAGGATGTCTAGAAAACTCCGCCCCGCACTCCCAAGCAATGTTACGGGTTTTGCGATCTAGGTCTTCCCGCATCTGCCATGTAGCAGAAGTATCCTGGCTGTTTCCAACTTAGGATCGATCGGTATTAGGATTTTCCTGTTGGGTCATTAGCTAACAGCCAACTAGCATCAGACCCGAGCGAACTACTTTACGCAGAAACGCCAGGTCCGAAGCAGATTCACGCTGCACTTGGTTCAAGGAGAATGGGAAACGAGAGGGATGCAAAGCTCAACCTCTCTGCCATAAGGCATAGTCCCATTCCGTTCGTAAGACGTAACTCTAGGTCATCGTTATTCTTTTTGATGATGATGATCATTTCGCTGTTCTTCGAGATTTTTGAGAAAAGCTCCCGACTAACTGGGACCACCCAACCGTAGGACGGATCCATGGCCCATCCTCCGCACTTTCCTCGGTTTGTTTTAGTTATGTAATTATCTAACACATTAATTTGACATATAACAGTCAGCTTCTTTAATTAATCCCTTTAAGCACTCGTTCTTTCATGTAATCTTATTACGTGACATAGAAAAACAATATCAAGCAAGTTCTTTTAACATTTCATCATTTTATCTTTGAAATACAAGGAGTTCCGCCCGTAGGCTTGTCCATAATCTTCCCGAAGGCTATCCAGTAATCTCCAGGGATCACTATTCCAAGCTTCCGCCCATCAACTAGTATGCGGGCCTCGAGATCCAATCTCGAGTCACGTTAGCCTCTTGTGCAAGACTCGGAAGACGAGGGATTTATGGCCAGAGCCCCCCCTGGCACCCAAGCGTCCTCCTGCTCCAAGTAGAACTCAACGGAGAGACCTCTCGCGGCGGGTTCGGTCCACGTTCCTGGCGCGGTCAACAACCCCCTTGGTTAGGGTCAGGCAGGCAGTCGGGGGTAACTGAAGCTGCCTCTCCCTTCAGGCCTTTAATCTGAAGTATAGGTACTCATTTAACTTGTAATTCATAATTCAAACAGAGCTCTAAAATCTCTAGCAAGCACAAACATTTCCGTTAATCAACCGAGTTGTATGGCAAATTGCTAAGGAAGTGTTCTTTCCTTTTGAGTGTAATAGCACTCGTTCCCAAGGTGTCTTGGCAATATCTTTTACATTCCGATGTAGGGCATACCCAATTTGGTTAACCCTAAAGTGCCTTAGATATGCTAGTTTCTGGTTTACAACTCTCCTTATTTAGAAGGATATCCAAAAATAAGTCTTTTTGCAAGATAACCTGCGTAGGGATCTGCCATCCTTGATGAGGGTTTTTACCCTTCTTTTACCCCTTTCTCCTTGTGAATCAATCACAAGACTAAATGATTTCATACTTGTTGTGCAAGTCCTGCAATGGAATAATATGTTTAGATTCTTTAAGCTGACGTATGTCAGGCCTAGGATTTCTTCTTTTAAGAACCTTAGGGACAAACCCTAGTTCCTTATCTTTACGATTTTGATTGTCCCTACAATAAGGAAAGTAGTCAAGTTTTTTTAGGGTATGAATGTTTCAATGTTTAGATTGGTTCAGTTATCTTTTGGAAGGTAATATTAATCGTCTCGTCACGGTTTTTCTATCCTTGTGACAATTTACTTCCCAGTCAATACAGTTTAATTTAACTTCTGTTTTCCTTAAAGATGAGCTCATGCCAACTAATAACACTTGCCTTGCTAAGATGTGCAAATATTCAAGATAACTTACTAAATTTGAACATCGAAAGAACCCTTCATGAATTTAACCATTTACAATGATTCGTTGTGAAAAGAATAAGGCTAATGGTGCAAGATAAGATTTCTACATCTTAGGATTTAACTAGAATATACTACTATAGTAAATGGATAATCTTGCTCCTAATTTATAATGCTTGATGCAATTTGAAGAAAACTAAGTTTTATACATTGTCATTCATAAGCTAAACTCCTTCGTTACAAATAACTCGAACAAATATATCCTATCCTTAACAATTTTTCTTTGCATGATTGACTTAAAACCGAATTAAAGCCAATAAGAAAAACCTGGCTTTGAGGTGAGATATCCACATGGATACCGGGGGATGACCCTCCCGCAGCTACACCTTGGACTTTCTTCGGCGGCATCGTAGTTCGAATGTGAGATAGCCTTTTCCTCTTTCTTCTGGAATTCCATCGTCTTCTCCTTCCTTCCCTTTCTTTTGTCTTTTTCCAACTCTTCCTCCTTCACTCCTTTTCACTCCCTTTTCCTTCCCTCCCTATCTTTTATCTCACGGCTATTTTTCCCTTATGGGATACCATCCAAGGCCATGATGATGGTTTGGATTTTTAGGTTCGGAGGGGAAAATAATAATGGGGATACAGGGGATTAGGAAGAAAGCTTAGGGAGTTGTGGGAAAATGAGAGTTATGAGGGGGGTTGAAGAAGGGTTAAAAGGGTTATAAGGGGGTGAAAAAGGTCTTAGGGGAATTAAAACCAGGGGTAGGTTCCCAAAGTCTAAGGGAGGGGCTTAAAGGGAAAAGGGAATTTAAAAATCCTAGGGGGGTTTAAAACCGAGGGGGGGGGGGGGGGGGAGGGAAAAAAAGGACTTTAGAGGGATTAAACCTAGGGGAGGGGAAACAAAGGGGGTTTAGGGGGGAATTAAACTTGGGGGGGGGGGGAGGGAAGAACAAGGGGGCTTAGGGGAAACAATAGAAAAGGGGTTTTTAACAGAAACCGGGGTTAAAGGACTTTCAAGGGAATATCAATGAGAAAGGGGGCTTAAAGATCCCCCCTTAGAAGCTTCCAAGAAGCTTCTTGGAAGCTTCTGAACTAATGTACGTGGCGTGTGGAGGATGACAAATTCCTGACGGCTCTTCGTGGACTAGATGGTGATGGTATTGGCGGCCTCAGGATGTAGGCGGTGGCTCCTCCTATATGGCGACAGCTGGCGCACAACGCTTCGCCCTCCCTCTCTCAGACTGACAATGGCATCTCCTTCCTTCACAGCAGGTGGCAGCAGTCTTTCGTCCTCTAATTCTCACGGCTTCACCCCTCCCCATCTCCAGTGGCCCCCCCCTCGTGAGGAGGGGAGGGGGATCTTCCCTCCCTGCGTGTCATCACGCATGGCCCCCCTCCCTCCATAAGGCTCCAACAAGGAGCTTAATAGCTCCTACTATTTCCCTCCCCCTCCAGCTCGTCAGTCGGCTAGAGGGATAAGGGGGGGAATAGAAAAGGGGTTTTTAACGAAAACCGGGGTTAAAGGACTTTCAAGGGAATATCAATGAGAAAGGGGGCTTAAAGATCCCCCCTTAGAAGCTTCCAAAAAGCTTCTTGGAAGCTTCTGAACTAATGTACGTGGCGTGTGGAGGATGACAAATTCCTGATGGCTCTTCGTGGACTAGATGGCGATGGTAGCGGCAGCCTCAGGATGTAGGTGGTGGCTCCTCCCATATGGCGACAGCTGGCGCACAACGCTTCGCCCTCCCTCTCTCAGAATGACAAAGGCATCTCCTTCCTTTACAGCAGGCGGCAGCAGCCTTTCGTCCTCTAATTCTCACAGCTTCACCCCTCCCCATCTCCAGTGGCCCCCCCTCGTTTAAATAGTGGAGGGGAGGGGGATCTTCCCTCCCTGCGTATCATCACGCATGTCCCCCCTCCCTCCATAAGGCTCCAACAAGGAGCTTAATAGCTCCTACTATTTCCCTCCCGCTCCAGCTCGTCAGTCCGCTGGAGGGATAAGGGGGGGAAAAATTTTTCCATTTATCCAAATTGTTCTTATGCGGAATACTACAAGAGAGATGGCAGACCAGGAGCTGTCTTGTTCTTCGTCAGGGCGCTCTGCTAGATCTGCTTCAGTGCGATCAGATGCTTCAGCTTCGAGTAGACGATCTTGACGCTCACGACTTGGGCCAGAGGGAGGGACTACAGGAGGATCAAGGGGGTGCTGTTGTGGAGACACGGACGTGGTGTCTCCGTCTCATCATTCAACTGGAGTTGCGTCACCTCCAGGATTTGTCACACCTGTGGGGACGTCTACTCCAGTTACTCCGGCTTTTGCGCAGTCGTCAGCAGGTGGCACGCCTTTTGGTGGCACTCCTTTTGGTGGCACCCCTTTGAGTGGCACTCCAGGAGAGGGTACCCCCATCAGTACACCAGATGTACAGGGGTCTCCTGGATATGCCCAAGAGCGTGGACAGAGATGGGAGAGGGCCCATCTTAGGCAGACTCCTAGGGGTTATGGATACCTAGTGGATAGTAGGTCATGAGCCATCATCATGAATGATGAGGGGAGGAGGGTGATGGCTCGCATGAGGGAGTTGTGCCAACAAGTTTTTCGGCACAACATCCTGGATCATTGGAGAAACATACCGAAGGGGAGCAAGGACTACATAGTAGCATCCTTGCACGAGGAGTTTCCGGTGCCAGTCGCAGTAGATAGATTCTCTACGGGCTGGATGATGGATTGCATGCGTGCATACATGTCACATAAATGATCTGACGCACGCAAGGTAATCAAGAGTGGGGCTCCAAAGCGCGAGTGGTTAGATGCAGACGACTGGCGCCGACTGAGGGAGGAGGCTACAGATACGCCAGGATGTTGGAGTCAGCAGCAAGAGGCGGCGAGGGCACGAATCGAGGCCGTCGGACCGGTGCATCATCTTGGGAGTGGCGGCCACATGACATATTTGGAGGACTTTGTAAGTTTCTCTTTTGTTTTGCTTATTTATTTTTTTGAAATATTATTTGTACTGACAATCGTGTTTCTAACAGTTAGCATTTTGTTTTCTTTGCAGCACTCCATTACAAATCGCGATCCGCAAGGCCTTGAGACTCGATATGCAGAGAGGCATGGTCTCAGGGCATTGATCGACCGATTGTATAGACGCAGCGGCCCTGTAAGTCACTCATCTTTCTTTTCCGTAGTTACGATGAGATATTTGAGTGCATTATTGTATGGTGGATTGATATGTTGTTTCTTTTTCTGCAGAGTCCGTTTGATGCTCCTTTGCGGCGGGACGAGCTTTCGGGGGACAAGGATTTCTAGCTCGCCCTTGGATCCTTAGAGCTCACACACCTTTAGTTTCTAGTCGCCTGATCTATGTAGACATTTTCTATGTATTAGTGATATCCTTTCATGATTGTACCAATCACATTTTATGCGATCATGTATTTATTTCATGTATCAGTTTTATGATTTCAGTATACGTTCTTTTTGTTTGCAAGCGCTTTGTATGCAGCAGTGCAGAAACTATTTTGTATGGCTCTTATACAGCACACAGTGCTATATGTGGCAAGGCAGCTTGCTGCCCTACCACAAATTTTTTTTCCCTGTTACCGTCGCTATTTGCGTCGCAAATTTACTGCTCGCGTCGCTATGAGCGTCGAAACTTTACTATTTGCGTCGCTATCGACGCAGATAGTGACGCATGTAGCGACGATTCTATGGCGTCGTCAATAATGACGCTTTTTGCGACGACGCGGGAAAATTTTGTTGTTTGTATTTTCGTCGCTTTAAACGTCAGTATAAGGTCTATATCTTGTAGTGTAACAATGATGTTTCTATGAGTGAAGATAATCCTCCTATGGATCAATCATCATCTCACTCTTTGCCTAGACGCAGGCGTTTGTGGTGTACATGCAAAACATATTGTGAAGGTGGACGTATGGTTCCTCACTCAACATATGCAAGACACATGAAAATTGAGAAAAGATTTAAGAGTCTCACTACTAATCTTGGTTTACATGACCCTCAAGGACTACCACAAGATATCATTCTACTAGAGCATAATGACATGGGAGATGAGGTCCATAATGACCCGTTAGATGAGATTGATAATTTAGATGAAAGTGAGGATAATGAGGTGGAATCACAACATGAAGCGTTTGAGATGGATGATGTTGAACCATATTTATTTGACAAAATCATTCAAAGAATAATTCAATTGCAAGCACTTTGGGATGAGCATCAAGCTTCAATTGAGTTTCAAGATAAAATGCTTAAAATTCCTTTTGGTGATATGGTCAGTTCTAATCCCCCCCAAGCACATATGGACAATATATATATGCGAAGCTTGGCCAAACTACTAGTGCAAATGCCTAACACATGGGATGGAGACTTGAATGGTATAAATATTCCTACTTGTTGGGAGAAACTTGGTATCATGTTCACACGGCTAGGTATGGTTAACTCCCAACGTTACAGGGTATGCCAAGGAAGTGAGAGCTCTATTCATGCAGCATTGCTTTATCAGCCAAGCAAGGAGGATAACTACATTGAAGACACAATTGAATGCTTATGTAACACCAAAAAAGGAGGAAGGAAGAAATTAAAGCGTGATTGTCCACAATGTTGTGAAAAGTGTTCCAAGTGTTCTCTACCGAGAAAAGATATGCTCTCTTTTGACTATGTCTCCATTAGAGAACAATTGCGTCTACTAAGTAGAAGTAGAACTCTATGCCATGAATTGTTGGAAATGTGGAGAACTAAAAACAAATGGTTAATACAGGAGAATACACTTTGTGATTCTACAATAAATGAGTTTTGGGATGGTACAAAATGCAAAAGTGTAAATGATTTTTGCAATCCTGAATCATACTTTGAGCTTCCATTGATATGTAATAACATGCATTGCAAACAAGTCTATACAGCTTGGCCTTCTGCCCAAAGGTCACCATTGCTTGATCATTCATGGGATGATATTGAGAGTGCCTACAAGTTTATCTGCAAATCATGTCGAACTCACATACATGGGTACAAAAGGATTTGTAAGGTACACTTTATTATCATGCTCATCTTTTTAATTAATATAAATTAAATTTGATATAGGTTACTAAAATGTGGTGTGTTTTGTGATAAATAGGGTGATCCATGCAATTTCGCCTTGTTATTACATTGGGATGGATTCCAAGCTTCAAAGACAACCCAAAAGAATTGTGGAGTTGTTGAAATCAAAATTCTCAATGTTGGAAAGAGCTCCTTTATTGGAGTTATACCGGTTTTATTTATTCCATTCAGTTGCAAAAAAGTTATTGGAAGCTCTAGTAAACTCTTTCACATATTCATGCAGCCATTGATAGATGAATTAGAAAGTTTATTTATTGATGGATTTGAAGTAAACTTCAATTATCCAGTCACACAGATTGTTGAGCATGAAAATTCTCTTAGTCGAAGATTCATTGCACGTGCTATGCTAATGATGGTAACTAGAGACCATCCAGCTCAGTGCAAGATTGGATCTTTCAAAGATGGTGGTCAATTGTTTTGTCGTAGAGACAAAGCAATAGCCACTTTGGAGGGTGAGGGCTCAAGACGTTACTTGTATGATCAAAATAGATTCGAGTTGCGATATAAACTAATTAAAAGATCAACCAATGAAATGCTTAATTCTTTGACTATGGCATCCCTAGACCTTGTATATGATTGCATGCATATTTTGGCTCTAAATTTGTTCTCAAAATATATATGTGCTCTAATAAGGACTGTGGATAACAGGATGAAAGTAAAAATTGATGAGACAACACATTGTGTCACTAAAGTGACACCATACTCTATTGGTTATGTTCGCTCGCCAAGATATCTTAGTAAGTATTGTGAGAGCTACAAGGCTGAGGAAAATCAAAAGTGGATTCAATGGTGTTTGCCTTATGTACTGTGTGAGATTGAAGGTATTCTATGACCTAGGATTGATTCTGATAGACATTGCTCATGCTTTTTACAACTACACTTGTGACCATGGTTGGTCTAGAGAAAATATAGACACTTTGAGAGAATTGCTTGGTTCATGGAGAGTAAGCTCTGAGGAGCTCTTAGGATCAAACTCGGCTCCTTTGGAACATGTTGCAAGTATAAATATTTTTTTTATTTTCTTAGTTTCTTCATTTATATAGCAATTATATTTCACTTTAATCGTATATATTTTCTTGCCTTACTAAATGTAGGTTTTGGAGAATTCTTGGATGACATTATTCAACATGGTAGTCATGATGCTTTCTGGTGTTATATTTATGAGCGTATGGTCTCAGTATATGTCAATATCAAAACAAATAACAAAGATAAAGATTTCTTATGCAAAATACCAAAGACAAAGATTCTTTACATGGATACTTATGCATATTACAAAAGACCAACACGACAGACTTATGCCGTATCAAAGGATGACAAGAGAACTCCACAAAGCTTTACTACCACTTGATGGATACTTAGTGGATTCTAATAGGTATGATGAATGTCCAAAATGGCATGCATCAGGTCTCATGCATGTATCATGTGTGGAGAAAGCAAAAGAAATATGGAGTTTTTTAAAAAAGGCTAATGATTGTGCATGCAAAAGAGTAGCTCTAACAAAGGGAATAACCATAGGAGCAAAGAAGTTAAGACGCAGGGATGCAACTAATGAAGAAAAGAGATATGTTCATCATAGCTTCAACATATAGGTGGAAACAATGACAGAATATAAAAAGGATTTTCTAAAGGGAGAAGTTTATAAAGTGGGAGATAAAGTGGTTGTAAGATGCGATGAAGACTCTAGAGTGGACATAGATGTTGGCCATTGGAAAGCATGCATATAATCATTTTTTTCGTTTGAATGCAATGGTGAAGTGAAACTATTTTTTGGAGCTTATTACTACAGACAATGTATTGTGGTTGAAAGTGGCCATGAAAGTCTAGTTGTGGATACCACTATAGATATGAGTGTCTTGCAAAATGGTTTTGTTCCATTTTCATGGGATTATATTAGACCAATACAATCATTGTTACACAAATTTATTCCACTTCAACATGGAAACAATATCATCGCATATGAGACAAAAGATTTGAGACCAAGGTCACGTTTGATTAAGATAGGTTGCATCGGTTGCATTCCTCCTTGGCTAGAGGAAAATGATGTTGTCTATATGAAGTCTCATCTAGATGCTTTATGTGAGCCAAATGACCTCAAATGTGCCGTTATAAGAGCAGTATACTATGAAATGAAGCAAGTAAAAGTGGGCTAGCTAACTAATGTACACTTGCAAGAAAATATTTGGAAAGTGAGAATAGAGGATCAAGATTGGAAGGATTGGTGGCTATGTGTATCCACGAAAAAGCAATGGCAAGTACTCAAAACAAAGGCAATTGAATTGACAATAAAAGAAAGATTGTACCTACCATGTGGCGTTCGCATGAGCATGAGGCAACAATGTTATGACGGTATGTTTATTGAAGTCTTTTGTTTTGTATTGCTTAATGTAATTTACATTTTCAAACATTATGACGGTATGTTTATTGAAGTCTTTTGTTTTGTATTACTTAATGTAATTTACATTTTCAAACATTATGACGGTATGTTTATTGAAGTCTTTTGTTTTGTATTGCTTAATGTAATTTACATTTTCTAACATGCATTGCAAACACTTTCTTATTGTTACCATGCCTATGTAGGTTTGCCTTGTCGACTTCTAATTTAGAGATGATGGCTCTTTTGAAAAAAATGATGAGTGAGGATTCCAAACTACTTAGGCTTGTGGATTCAATTGTGGAAGAAGTGAAAGGTAACTAACTCTAATAACTAAATTTATACCTAATTTTATTACTAATTCATGTGTTCTAATCCAAGTGCTAAGAAATTAAGTGATTTAGTTTGATATAGCACTTCTTTTTAAAAAATACAAGTCTCTTATGTTTCTAAATTTTGGTTTATTATGTGTACATAAAGGTAACAAAATCACAAATGATGGTACAAGAGATAATAGAAAAATGAAAGCTAAGGAGGTCATTGGCCCTAATGTCTCTTCAAATCACGATACAGGTATATGTCTTTATTTCTACTAAACTTTGAAAATTAAAATTTGTACATATATTACATCTTGCTTTATTAGGTGATTCATTTTGAGATCAACTAGCTTTAATTAGTCTCTTTGCCTAACTTAAAATGTTCATAGTTATTCATATTTTTAAACTTTGAGTAATTGTGTGCATATATATAAACATAGATAAAAGAACAACAAAAGGTGGGAAAAGAGGTAATGTAAGAAAGGGAGATCAGGAGGTTACTTGCGATAATGTTTCTTCAAGTCAAGATGTAGGTATCAACTTTAAGGATAAAAAACTTGTATAAATTTGGTGACCCAAATTGATACAAAATATCTAATTACTTTCTTTTGTGTTATTGAAAATTTTCATAACCTTGTATTATCATGAGCTTTGGTTAACTCTATGTATATATAGGTAAACAAGTTACTAAAGATGACACAAGAGACAATGCAAGAAAGGAAGACATTGAGATTGCTTGCCTTAACACTTCTTCAAGCCAACAATCAGGTATTACCAGCTTTCTTATGTTGATAATGAGTCATTTTTTGAAATGGTTATACTAACTAATGATATTTGATCACTTGAGTATCAATAGGAGTGATACGCATACCATCATATGATGATATCTATCGGCCACCGATGTTGAAATTTAGAGAAGAGGGTAGACTTTATGGAAAAAAGCTCTTGGCTGAATACTTTAAAAGTCAACACACTGTCATGCTCGAAAATTATCATCGAGTACATAGGTGGTTTGAATCCTTAAACCCAGATGATCTACATTATAAAAATGCGGATAAAGAGTATATCATGAAAATCATATCAGAGAATCACCATGAGATTTTACCATTGAAGTTTATTGGATGTGAGTACATATGGAGAGATAATGACATATATGACTGGTGGAAGGGTACCAAGCAAGATGAAAGAAAGTATTTGAAGAAAAAAAATATTTTAAAGAAGGTAAGTTGATTGTTACTTTTTTTAATTGGCTTTCCTAATATTTGAGGTGTAGATTCTTAGTTATTGAACTATTAATCTTATGATATATGGAGAGAATTATCCGCATCTCTTGGAGTGGATGATATAGATAAGCTTCAAAATGTATGAAATGACATAACATCTTCAATGGTAATATGATATGATTTATAAGTTTGATATCATAAGTGTAGGATTGGTTCTTTTTCTCCCTTACTCATTTAGGGGTGTCTATTGATGGCAGAGTGAACCATATGATGCTACTATTGATTCTAATCAACTTGATGTATACATTCCTAGCATGGATGATATTGCAAATGAACAAGGTTTGGAAAAGGTAACTTGTAATCTTATATGTTTATCATTTTTGTACTTGATTCCATATATTTTGGAGACATTTGATGTATACACATGATCTTATTTTGTTGATGTAGCCTCTTGAAGAAAGTAGCTCCTTTGAAGGACAACAATACAAGCAAACAGATTTATCATTGCAGGTAATGCTTTTAAGCTCATATCTAATAACTTTCTTTGAGAATGTCTCTTGTACAGATACTTATACATTAACTTTCATTTCCCATAGATGAATATGTTCGTGGAGGAAGAAAAGAGCTTTGAAGAATTTCAATGTTATACATTCGATGAGGTTCTTTGCTTTATATTAAATTTAAGATTGACCATATGATGCATGTTCTTAACAGTATAATCTTATCCTTTACATGCTTAAAATGTAGGATATTGAAAATGAAGATGAGACACTTGATATGGAAAATTCTGTCAGCTTTTCAAAGTTATTGTCACATGGTTTAGACAAAATAATGTACTCAACTAAACGTCAAGAAACTCTAAAACAAAGTATCCATAGTTCAAGCAATTATAAGGTATGTAACTTCTTTTTCTATATAAATATTTTTAATGTGATTACTAATTTTAGTTTTGAATGTAGGCTAATCCAAATGATGAAATTAATGAAACATCTCGAAAAAGTCAAAGAAAGAGGAAGGTATTTGATATATGTTTGTGAGAGAACAATAGCGTCATAGTTTAGTGAATAATTAAAGATATGATTTATTACATAACTATTTATTTTACGTGTTGACTAGCCAAGCGAGAAGATGAAGGATCTTTTGCAAAAAAGGAGCATGAAACGAGGTACCGATATCAACGAAAAAGAACCAAAGGTGCTAGATGTAAATGTTTATATTTTGGTTTATGTCATACATGAAAAGCATAATCTAAATTTTTTATTTTATTTGAATTAGGAATTTAAAGATCTCCCAAACCAATGCATTGAGATTAACATTTCAAATGATACTCAAAGGGTAACTTTACTGTTAATTTATATTTTAGCTAGATATATATAATTGTAGTCATGTAGTTCAATTTGTAGCTTTGAGATTAACATTTCAAATGATGCTTAAAGGATAGCTTTATAGTTTATATATATATATATATATGTATATAATAGTCATGTAGTTAAATTTATGGCTTTTCATATTATAATTTGTGTCATTTAATTATCTATACATAGTATAATAAGTTACTTATTCTCTTTTTGTTATTCAATGCAGGTTAATATGACAAAAGAGAACATGGAAACCATACTTTTGAAGTATCTTGGTGTGCCTACAATTCATGATATGTACTTTTCTTTAAAGATTACATACATGAATCTCAAAAAGATTGAAGCTAGCTTTCGAGTCTTGATTAAGGATACAAAGAAGCCAACAAGTGATGATATGATTAAGGAGATTATTTATTGGCTACTAGGAAATGGCAAAGTTGTATTAAACAAAAATAGCAATGTGCTTAGTCTACATGATGTGGAAGTTTTAGCATAACTTCTACTTTGAGTTAAGAATTTATTGCTTTTCAACATATTGGAGATTTGAGGGATTATTCAAACATTTATTACTTTGCAACATATTGGAGATTTAAGGGATAAAACAATGATTACACACATGTTGCTTAATTAGTTTTTAGTTCTATGCTCCTTTAAAAGTATTTTCATTTTTCTTTTGGTTGCTAGAAGTAGATGTTGATGTCTTAATTTGTTTAATCTATTTTGATCATTAGATGCATGTTATTGATCCTTACTTAGAAATGATGACATTCTCTATATAATTTTCTAGTTAAAAATTTATTGTGTAATTTCTTGTTTGATATTAGCATGTCTAAGAGTAAGGGCAAAGTAGATAAAGTGATAAGGAAAAAAGAGAATTCCCATGGAGTTCCGTAGTTGAAAGTACATATAAGTAGGGAGTGTAAAAAATAGGAAAAATGAGAGATTTCCTAGTGAGAGTACCTAGGGAATCACCTCTAGAATTTTTTTCCTATATATGGAATATTTTCTATATAGGAATTATTCCCTACATAGAAAATTTTGTATTTTCCTACATAGGAACTTCCTATGTAGGAATTTCCTATGTAGGAAATATTTCCTACATAAGAAAGGTCTTATGTGATTCCCTACTTATTCTCGCTAGGAAATGTCCCATTTTCCCTAGTTTTTACTTTCCCCACTTATATGTGTTTTCAACTAGGGAATTCCATGGGGAATTCTCTTTTTTCTTATATGGGGATCGATTGAAAGTTCCTTGTGATGGTTATTTTATTATGCCATAGGGAATGTGGTACACAAGGCTTGAACTCACAAATTCTTATTGCTCAACGCTTAGCCAAAAACACTATGGCACAACCCAATGAGCATACATCATGTTATGTATTGTATCAAAGGAATGCAAATACTGGCGTGTAATGAATTGCATCTTCATTTTGGTTTCTTGTTTGTGTGCATAGTTTTGTGTGATGTATGCATTGAGTAGGGTGAGCATAAAATTACAATTGTTACTGCTAATGAATCCATCTGTGTGGGGACCTAAACTAAGGCTTGATTTGACATATACATGAGTTGTTCTTTCATTTTGGTAAGATAATCCCGAGTGAGTAGGTATATTGTTTTATTGAGGGTGCAAACCAATGCCTAAAAACCATTGCATCTATGTTTGAAACTTCTAATAATCTTGTTTTTTGGAGTGGGTAATAGAGAATACTTTTTGTCTCGGGTAGTACTGCACCTCTCAATGATGGAGATCACATTTCTTATTTTGTCCTTATTGCGTGCTTTTGAGATTCTTTACTGTGGAGATGCACATGATAGCTCAATATGTTTGGAGATGCCTTTTCCAATCAATCACACCTTTCTTCCCAATATGGACATACACATACATTAGATTTGGAGGCAACCTCCGATCATGAATTTCTTGAGCACAAAATGGATATAGTAATGATTCTTCTACCATTGTGTGATAGGTATGAAAAAGATACAATAACATCCCACCCCACTATTCAAGGTTTAAATCTATATGCATAGCAATCATTTGTTTAATTATCTTATTTAATCATTCTTTGGTGCAATCTATTTCACGATGGTAAGATGATGCAAACAATTGTGTTGGCCCCATATACTTTGTCAAGACAACTCAATTACCCTAGATTTGAATTTAAGGCCTTGGTTCAAATGTGTTTGTCCAGAACATGAATGCATGATGATGACATATTGTATCAAGAGTTGAACCACAATTGGTGTTGTATCATCTAGAACAATATTGACTTTATACCATCACCTAACATATTTTGGAAGGATCATGAGGTATTTACTGCCAATTCCAGATTTCAAATAGAGGGTGGTTGACTATGTTTAGGGCAACCAATCAGAAGGGATGCATGTCATTCAAGGAGCCCAGCTGGAAAAGCTTGTGGTATTTTGTGTGAGTGATATATAGTACACTCCTTGAGATGATCATTGATGGTGTTTTAGAGGTGGGCCAATACGTTTTCAACTAATATGAAGATCATCAATACTTTGAAAAGGACATTACAAAGTGCTTAGCAGATTCGTGAAGGTTTGTAAATGAAAAAGATTTATATCTATTACATAAATATTTTTTAAATTCTTCATGAAAATGATAAAATTAGAATAACATATTTAAAAATAATGGTAAAAAGATACGAAAAATCCAAAAAAACACACAAAATATGTTACATAGGGATATATAAAACATGCGATAAACGCATTGGATATATAGAATTTATACATCATGATCTCCCTTACAAAGTTATAGAGTGTCAAGTATGGCATGAAGGTAAACTTTCTCCTCTAATAACAAAGCTAATGCTTGTGAAACCTCCCTCCATAAGAGTTTTCATGAGAGACACTCCATGAAGAAGCAAAAAACTCTATCTTGTTTGGGGGGCATATAATGATAATTTGAAAAATAGTAATTGAAAATATACATAGAAAAGCATTAGGGTGTTTGAATTCGTATTTTCCCTTTGTGTTATCACTCAATATGGCATGATGTTCTTGATAATTTCTTAGAGGTAAAAGAGTGGATTGTTCTAGGAAACTCGAAAATAACTTGATATACCATTCTATTATAAGGATTGTGTGTGAAGCGAGCTTTTTGAACGAGCATTTGAGCAAGCCTTTCTAGACAACCTTCATTTCTTTTCTCACATAGTCCACTTATTTCTCCTCTTCTCCTAGGCATATATAAAGCACAACTACTGCTCCTCTACTATCATCACCATCTCCACCACCACCACCAATTTCATCACCTCCACCACCACCTCTTGCATGACTACCTCCATTGCTCTTGCCAATACCACCTCTACCCCTTTCATGCCACCACCTCCACTACTTCCACCACCACCTCCTCCACCTATATTTCTCCCCCCGTGTTGAGTACCTCAAGTACAATTACCTCTCTCTTTCTCCTCCATCTCCCACCAATTATTACCTCAATTTTTCCTCCTCCCCGTCTCTCTCTCTCTCTCTCTCTATATATATATATATATTTGTCAATTAGCAACTTCTCTCTTTCACCCTCTCTTACTCACACACACACACGCTCTCTCTCTCTCTCTCTCTCTCTCTCTCCTACATGAGCTACCATGCATGACATAGCCCATCTCAATAAACAGAGTCATGAGTGCAAATTAGATTATTCATCTAGCAGTTCTTTGAATTGAACTAGTCAAGCATAATTAAACACACATGTTATTATATGTAACTTTCTATTCTTAGTATACAATGTCCAAGAGTGAATTACAAATAAATAAGGATACCAGTTACATGATAAATTCACCAAATTCACAATCAAATTGTGTGATCTAGATGACAAATTCAAGAAAAATATTATAACATAATTGAAGAAGGGATCTAGTAGCCATACATTGATGTATAGTCATGTTTATTTAATTGTGTAAGAACACACATAAAAATATAGAACTATGGAGAAAAAAAACATCCATATTGTTACAACTATATATATCATCTCTCACTTGACTTGGATCTCACCTATATATACTAACTCTACATTAATATGAATCGTTCTTTAGGAGCATGTATTGTGTATCTCTCTCGTACTCTCTCACTCTCTCTCTCTCTCAACATGGTATCAGAGCTATGGATGCGTAGCAACAACAAGGAAGATAAGTTGTTTCATTGTTTATACTTGATTGAATTCTTTGTACAAGTGATGATTTGATACATGAACTTGTTCAAATTAGAAGTGTTAGTTAATTTTGTCTTTAAAAATAAAAACCAAGTCCAAGTGCGTAGCTCTCATCGTGCTCTTGAATCCTGTCAAAACCGCTTGTCAATCGGAGTTCTGAATCAAAAGTTATGACAGTTCAGGATTCAAGACAGCAATTCTGCTCGAATCTGCGATTCTTTATTTAAAATTGTAATTCTAATTACCATTCGTTAATCCCTAATTACAGTTTGTTAATCACTCGTCTTTGTTAATGATGTTGATTACGACAAGCAAACATCTTGCTATTTGTAGCGATGTTTTATTATCGTTCACGTCCTTTGCTCGACCGAAATAGCACTTTTCTTATATGCGTCATCTCGTCTTGCACGTTACGCCTCTCTATTTCGGGATTTCTTTTTAGTTACTCAATACTTTTTTATGGAACCTAGAACGGGCCGGCACTGGCTCATGCAGGACCTCTATCTCACGCGCTCAACAACCCCACGGCCTCGCAGCCAGGAGCATTGATGACACATACATTACCTTCCTAGACATATTGCGTTTGTATTACATCGTTTGTAGTCCACTCTTCTCTCACCCACTACTCCTCAAAGGGAGTCCCTTACACATTGCCTAATGGCACGAAGCACAGACATAGGGGGTCCTCCAACGGCTGAGTGCTGCCACCCCTCTGCAACTCTCCTACACCTTGGGGATTGGCCCATCGGTGCGTCGCTCAACATATAAACATTTCGCACAAAATCCGCTCAAGGTACCATTTAATCGTATACAGAAATGTACCATTTTCCTTACTTCTCTTTCCCCTAGACCGCACGACTAGCCTATGGCTTAGGATGTCCTGTCTCTCTCTCTCAACGTGGGTCAAGGCCCTAATGAAAGCAATTGTTGTGCATCTAGGATTTCTGATACCTTTAAATATTTCCATGATTTATGCATATTGTGGATGCTAAGTGCTCAAGCAATTATAAAATCAATATTGTGCACATGTGAAAAACATCCTTTCAATGATTTTCAACTACCGTTCTTATGCGGCGTTGCACGAACTTAGCACCGAGGAAACCCTCGTGCTACTAGGCCCTTATTTTATAATTATTCACCGACCTATATGGCATGCAAACAAAAGCCAGCAATCTTTTCATCATTTTACTCTACATTTAGACACATTTTAACCACTCTACCCTCCCATCGATCAAATGTTGCATTGTTGTATAGATTTATTAGGCATTTTGCCATCATTTTATGTGTAAAAAGCCGAAAAAGACGCACTAGAACAAGAAGGTGGGACTGAACTGAGGAAAATCCTCATGCTTCAGTCCCCCCAAACATTCACGGACATTTTTTTTAATTTTCATTAATTTTCCGCACCCAAAATGCATTTTTCCCCTATTTTTTATGGTTTTTCTCTATTTTTCGTGTATTTTTCCTTATTTTTTGCATTATTTTATTACTAAAAATTCAAAATAGATTATGGGTTGTGGCCCTTAGTTCCTTTTTGCAACAAAAATGACCATTTAGTTGGTGTTCCTATTCATTATTCCATTTTTATGCCCAAAAACATCATTTTTCCTTGATTTTCCATATTTTACGTGTTTTAGTGTATTATTTTGAGCCACAAGATGCATGTTTTTCTGATTTTCTGATTATGAACAACAAGTACTCATGGAAAACAACAACATAAACAATTTTTAGCCCACATGAGCAACACTTTATCAATCAAAAGCCATGAAATCGCAAATTTCGTTTGAAAAAATTGAATTACCGCTTATTTGCGTGTTTCGGGTTTCATGTCCATGGCTGCAAATCTGAAAATCAGCAGCACTTCATGCTCATGACGATCACAAGTCACCATTTCCAGCCCGTGGAGCAATCCGATCGATGTCGGACAAGCCTCCACCATTCTTTCTTCTTCTTTTCTCTTCCCACATGAACTCCCTCTTAGAGGAGAGAGAGGGAGGAGAAAGAAAGATTGATTTTCTCTCTCCCTCTAGAGGCTGCCATTCCTCGCGTAGACTGGAGCGATACGGAGCGGAGACTGAGTGTAGTGGCCTGGAGGAGTTGGTTTCATGGCTTCCTTACAAGCCTCCATCTCGATTTGTGAGGGGAGGGACCGTTTTTTTCGGCGGCGCTGATCAGTCGCCCCCTCTCAATCATGATTTTTAGAAGGGGGGGTGCCCCTTCACAAAGGCACCCCTTCACTTCTCAATTTTTTGGGCACCTCCCAGCCTTTTGGCCTTTTCCCTGCCTCTCCCGTATACGGTGTCCAAATCGCAGTCTGAAAATTTCTGTGAACTCGTCTCGGCATCCCGCACTGACTGATAGCTCCACTGACCACCACAGGCGCATGGAAAATTTACTAAAAATCTGCAAGTCTTGCCCGGGCGTCCTTAGAGCACTTTGACGCTTAAAATCGTCCTAGGTCGAGCTGCCGCCTTTGACATTGGATATTTTTCCCTTGATATTCATATTTTTAAGCTATTTTTAAGCAATTTCCGGCACCAAAATTCTGCTCTCACTTTTCGTCGTTCTTTCATGCATCTCCCTATTTTGATTGTCATGCGTCTCAACTACGCTCGTCTTGATTATGGTTTGCAGATTCTGCGATCTCATCTTATTTGTTTTCTCTCGACATACAAGCATGGCCAATTGTGTAATTGTTAACGGATATCTGTTTGACCAACGTTCGGTTCCCTTCTTCCAAGGACAAGGCTTTCCTGGGTGGAAAGCAAAGATGATGCTAATTCTTGAAGGTGACGAATTATTTGATATTGTTTTGGGCGACCTCTCTTGCCCAGTTCAACCTATTGATGTAAATCCCCACTCAAACAAAGGTCTCTGGCTGCGAGTGAAAAAACCCTTGGGGAGAATAAGGGAAAAACCCGAGCCCCTACACATACCTATGATACAAAAATGATTTACTATAAAGTTTTCTTGAATACAATGATACATGCCTCAATCAGTGAGACAAGAACTTGGAACAATACCAAGTGCATGTCTTAATGAGCTAAAGCAAGCTTCACTAAGAGCTTTTTTGAAGATGTCTGCAACCATTTGATCACTGGGACAATGCTCCACCATAATGGAACCTTTCTTCACTTCATGTCGAACATAATGATAATGAATAGCAATATGCTTTGATTTACTATGTTGTATATAGTCTTTGGTAAGATTAATAGCACTTTGGTTATCGCATCGAAGAGGTGTACTAGATGATGAAGGATGTCCCAAATCTGCAAGTAGTTGTCGAAGCCAAACTAGCTCGCGAGCTGCTAATGATGCAGCAACATATTCGGCTTCAGTTGTAGAAATCGCAACACATCGTTGTTTCTTGATGGACCAAGAAACCAAACTTCCATTTACAAAGAAACAATTCCCACTTGTAGATCGCATGGATAAGTGTGAACTTGCCCAATCAGCGTCTGTATATCCAATAGGATCAAGAGAAGTTGAAGAAAATAAAGAAGAATCCTCTCGACGATGATAAATAAGACCAAATTCCTTAGTACCCTTGAGGTACTTAAGAATACGTTTTGCAGCACTCCAATGAATAGTGAAAGGGGAAGAAAGATACTATCCCAAAAAGTTAGCTGCAAATTAAATATCTGGTCTTGTGTTTAAACCAATAAATAGAAGACAACTAACAAGATTAGAAAAAGGTTGATGAATGGCTGATTCTTCATTGCGTGTTGTAGATGTACCCTTGGTAGAGCTTGAAAGAATGGGAGTGTTGGTGGCAGAGTGCGCATTTGTCAACCCAAACTTCTTAACAATATCATTAATAAACTTTGTCTGGCGAAGAAGAAGAATGCCTTGTTGTCGGTGTCATTGAACTTGAATACCCAAACAAGAATGTATCTCACCAAGATCCACCATTTCAAATGCAGTCGATAAAAGCTTCTTCATTGCATCCAAGAAAGCAATATTATTTGACACAAGAATAGTATCATCAACATATAGAGCAAGAATAATAAAATATTTGTCCTCCCTTTTGATGTAAAGATTTGGGTTAGCAAAACATGCAACAAAACCTTTAGATGTGAGGAACTGATCAATCTTAATATACCAAGCATGAGAGGCTTGCTTCAATCCATATAATGCACGATGAAGCTGGCATACAAGATGCTCCTTTCCTGCAATCATAAAACCTTTAGGTTGCTCCATATAGATTTCTTCTTCAAGATCTCCATTGAGAAAAGCGGTTTTAACATCCATTTGGTGAATTTCTAGATCAAATAGTGTTGCAAAAGCCAAAATCATACAAACAGTTGTGGAGCGCACAATGGGAGAAAATGTTTCTTGATAATCTACTCCTGCAAACTGTGAGTAACCTTTTGCAACAAGTCGTGCTTTGAACTTATCAAACGAGCCATCAACTTTGGTCTTGGTTTTATAAACCCATTTACATTTGATAGGAACACGATTTGGCGGGAGTTCAGTAAGAATCCATGTACCTTTGGAGATTAAAGAATCGTACTCAGCTTGCATAGCTTCTTGCCATTGATCCCTTTGAGACGAATTGATAGCTTCCATATACGATATTGGATCCTCTTGGACAGACATAGCATCATCAAAGACATCATATTCAATAGAATAGAATCCATGCTCTATCTCAATAGGAAGATCGACATAGATCTCCAAATTTTCATCAATCTTCTTTGGAGGTGAAGGAGGTTTATGATCATCAAAATTAGTAGAATCACAAAGCAAGTAAGGAAATGCACTAAGCAAAGACTGTGTATCATCTGAAACATCTAACGACCATGTGCCACCCATAGTCTTGTCATCAAATATAGCATCACGACTAATGATAACCTTTTGACAAGAAGGATCATAAAATTTGTAACCTTTGGAATGATCTAAATAACGAAGAAAAATAACCTTCAAACCTAGAGAATCAACTAATGTCGAGTGTCCTTGGGCACATGAATATAAGCAATGCAGCCAAATGTGAGAAAGTGAGAGACTGAAGGTGTCTTCCCTGTCCAAATTGTTATAGGATTTTTACCAGCAGGTGCAGTAGTTGGAAGATGATTTTGAATAAAAACAATTGTTAGAAGTGCTTCAGTCCAAAACTTTCGAGACAAACCAGAGTGTATAAGCATGCAACCTATAGCATTAAGAATCGTGCGATTTTTGCACTCAGCAACACCATTTTGCTAAGGAGAATAAGGAACTATAAACTCATGATGAATACCTTGATCCTTACAGAAGTCATCAAATAGATTGGATACATATTCACCGCCATTGTCACTGCGAAGCGTCTTTATAGAGAATCCAGTTTGAAGCTCCACACTTATCTTGTATTGTTTATATATAGATAAAGCCTCAGACTAGTTGATCTTGGTTTGTTTGTTGGCTTTGATCA
This sequence comes from Lygodium microphyllum, assembly GCF_053477565.2. Classification (NCBI taxonomy): domain Eukaryota; kingdom Viridiplantae; phylum Streptophyta; class Polypodiopsida; order Schizaeales; family Lygodiaceae; genus Lygodium; species Lygodium microphyllum. The sequence goes on along the minus strand of NC_141143.1, from coordinate 36,604,726 downwards.
TAATCAATGTTGTATAGAGAAAGACGGGCATACTATAGCAGTGGCTCCTCGACATGGTAATCTATTTGAGCTATCATTGAACGATACATTTGCAAATGTTGTGACTACCCCTGGAGATGCAGATTGTAAATTATGGCATCAACGATTTGCACACTTGGATTTTGCCAAAATTCTTGATCTTCATCGTCATGGTCTTGTGCAAGGTATGGATCTTAAATCTCATCCACGTATGGGAATATGTGAGTACTGTGCACTTGGAAAACACCATCGTTCACCTTTCCACACTTCTACTTCATCACATTCCTCTGCTCTCTTAGATTTGGTTCATACCGATATTTGCGGTCCTTTTCTTGCCTCAAAGTCTCAATATCGATATTTTATAACTTTCATTGATGATTTCTCACGGTACACACATGTCTATCTTCTTCGACATAAGTCTGAGGCTTTTGTTGAGAGAGAGAGAGAGTACGAGAGAGATACACAAGACATGCTCCCAAAGAATGATTCATATTAATGTAGAGTTAGTATATATAGGTGAGACCCAAGTCAAGTGAGAGATGATATATATAGTTGTAACACATATAAACATGGTCTTAATAAAATCCTAAAAAATATTGGCTATTTAGTGATCATAAATATGTTTTTATATGCCTATATACTTTAAAATCACAATTACAGTATTTTAGGATTCTCATCCTAAAAGAAAATATGCACTAAAAGATACAAGCCTCATACTCACATTCAAAGCAATGAAAATGTTCATTAAAAAAATTGCCCCTATTGTGGCAAAAAGTGTCGGTATAAATGTCTCTACATAATCATTATAGAAACCATCGTTGTCTATGATGCAAATAGCGACATAGATAACGACAATTTGCGTCATACATATAGTAAGGGCAATAGCGATGTGTGCATAGAAATCAATGATGCTATAATGACGCTTTTACAGAGGAGAAAAGGATTTCTGGCAGGCAGACACATATAGCACCATGTGTTGTATAATATTTTGCAAAGCAATGGATATGCAATGCTCGTCAAGAGGAGTGCCAAAACTACTTAAACCCACAAGATTGATAACTCATAGAATAAGTACAAGACTAGTGATGACAATGTGTGACATTACATGGAACCTTGGAGAGAGAGAAGAGCCAAAACAAACATGAAATTCTATATGTAATTATCACAAGATACATTTTTATATAAAGGATGATAAATACATCTAAGGAATATGGAAGATGCCTACACAAATCACATGACCAAAAAAGAAAAGGGTGCAGAATCCACAAATCCAAGTGCATGCTATAGATCCTCGGCATTAAAAAGCTTGTCTCGATATAAAGGAGTATCGAATGGACTCTGTAGAGTGAATAACTACACATCAATCCACCATATATAATGCATTTTTCTTTAAAAAGTGATTATGAACAAGAAATATGATTGACTTACTAAGCCTCCGCATGCCATGCGTACAATCTATCGATGAGTACAAGGAGACCATGTCTCTCTACATATCAAGTCTCCAAACCTCTAGGATCATGGTTTGTGATGAAGTGATGCAATGAAAATAGAATACAATTGTTAGAAACATGATTGTTAGTACAAGTGATATTGCAAATGAAAAAACGAAAAGAACCAAAAGAAAACTTACAAAGTCCTACAGATAAGTCCTGTGGTGGCTATCACTCCCTAGACAATGCATGATGCCTCCAATTGTGCCCTCACTGCCTCTCATTGTTGTCGCCATCATCCTAAAGAATCTATAGCCTCCTCCATGAGTGTCCATCAATCATTTGTGTTGAGCCACTCAGGCTTTGAGGCGCTACTCTTGAGTACCTTGCATGTGTTCGATCCTCTATGTGACATGTATACACGTATACACTTCATCATCCACCTAGTGGAAACCTCTTTGCCACAGTAGGTACCAGAAATGTGGAAATGTGCGGGATCTAGGACATGGCAGTGAGCTATGGTGGATGGAAGAAGAAGAATGAACTCATGATGACAGAGACACTGGACTTGAGTGTTACACAAGTGAATTAGATTCCAAGATTGAGACTTGGACTCATAAACACAATCTTGTATATAGACTGACAATGACAAGAAACTAATTGAAAAGAGAAAGCATCATGCTATTGCATTCATCATGTATCAAAAAGTGGTAGTCAAGTACAATGCTTTATAGTTGTTGGATGGGTAGCAGTTTCCCTTTCTCTGCATATAGGATTCAATCTGCTCACATGTCCTCAGCCCAGAACTACCTCATACAAAGATTCCACAGTAGGTGTGATTGCAAATATCTCAACACCCCTCCTCAATCACAATCGAAAAGTACAAAGTATGTAGAGACTTTAGTGAGAGGAACACCTGCAAAGTGTGGGCGCACCATAAATATGGCAAAACACCAGAGGCTGTCGCATAAAAGGCTAAGTGTGGATACCACAAACATGATGGACATCCAGAGGCTATAAGAGGAGCCTCACAAAGTATATAGAGGTTTTAGTACAAGGCCACATGAGGAGTTTACAAGCTTATGACAAAGAAATTTGGGCTAGGCAATTCAAGGCTAAAACAAGCTAGTAAAAATTGGCCGTCATGCCCTTGTAGTGTTTAGCATTTCTTTTGGCATAGATCTTCAATTTATTGTAGGTCTTCTTGTCAATGTAGTCCATCATGCTCTTTTTGATCCTGTACTTGTTCTTCACTTTGCTCTTTTAGTCCTTTCCTTTATGGTCCTCCTGGTCTGCTTCTTTATTGACTTTTCTTGCATTTGTCTTCATGTTCATGTCCCCCTCAAGCAAAGAAATCATCTTTTGAGGTAACAAAAATGAATTCAAAATCTTCTACTAGATTCATTAATAGCTCTTTAGAACAAGGGAATCCATCCATCCTTGTAGGTAGAACAAACAAGTCTTCCATATAGTATTGATAAGCAACATGAGTCATGCTACTCCTCATGAAGTGTATCCACATAGAAATCTTCTTGCTTGTCATTGACATGAAGAGGAATCAGTACCCACAAATTGAGAATAACCAACAATGAGTTGATCTTTGTATTTGTCAAAAGATACAAGCAATGGCAGTGTAGTATCAAAAGATACTAGTTTGAAATTTAATGTCGCTTGAGTTTGACTTGATTCTTGATGCTTGTCCTGTCCTTCAACTTGAGTCCCCTCCTTGCTGATGTGATGGATAAATTTCACTTGAATCCTTGCTAGAAACTGATATGGGAGCTCAGATCAGAGTGGCAAAACCTTCCAATGGATTGAGAAGAGTGAGATGGAAGAGGATCTTGAAGATGATATTTGATTGAATATTCCAAGTACTCCAAACACTCCACAAATGTCTTCACCTTGATTTTTATCACTCAGTAAGTCAATGAATCAGAGTGGCAATGTCTTAATCCAAGTGATAGGAGAGAGAAAATGAAGAAAACGATGAGTTTTTCATGAGCTTGAGTTCAAAAGCTATGGAGGGCTGTGTTAGGATCTCAAACCCATCTGATAAAAACAACGAAAGGAGCTTGATCTGATAGCCATTTGAGCTAATATTTGGTGAGAGGATAGCTTATAGGTTAGGCTTTGAATGCCCCATTATTAGCATCAACATTGTATACTTTGTGTATGGTGCAGACTGTACAACGCAGAGATGGTGCAAAATAGGCAGTGAATTGACGAATTGCACAATTCCAGGCTTAAGGTGCACCAATGTTGGGGTCTATGGTAATAAGCACATGTGCCATAGATTAGGGAATATTTTTTGTAGAAGAAATCATGAAGAAATATAGCCCATAGAAGGAGATCAAGAAGCTCCAAGATAGGTGGGTGTAGGTTGGCTATAGTTGACAGGTAGAGAGAGTGTGATTCAAGTAAGGAGATGAAGTTGGATAGTCAACCTAAGCTTGGAATGAGCTGGAGAGGGACTGAGAGAGAGCAGAGAAGAGCTAAGCCAAGTTGAGACATGCCTAAGTGGGCTCTAATACCATGTGGAAATGTTTGGGATCTAGGGCATGGCAGTGAGCTATGGTGGATGGAAAAAGAAGAATGAACTCATGATGACAGAGACACTGGACTTGAGTGTTACACAAGTGAATTAGGTTCCAAGATTGAGACTTGGACTCATAAACAAAATCTTGTGTATAGACTGGCAATGACAAGACACTAACTGAAAAGAGAAAGAAACATGCTATTGCATTCATCATGTTTCAAAAAGTGGTAGTCAAGTACAATGCTTTATAGTTGTTGGATGGGCAGCAGTTTCTCTTTCTATGCATATGGGATTCAATCTGCTCGCATGTCCTAAGCCCAAAAATACCTCATACAAAGAGGCCACAGTAGGTGTGATTGCAAATATCTCAATAAGAAACTCTTCATGCAAAGATGCTACTATATAGTCCTTTCTCCCCTCCAGTATATTCTTCCAATGGTCGAAAACATTGTGCCTAAATGCTTGTTGCCACAACTCTCTCATGGCAAACATCACCCTCCTCCCCTCATCATTCATGATCACATCAAATGTCATGTCATGTATGAGGTACCCATACCTTGCTAACGTACGTCTAAGGTGTGTCCTCTCCCATCTCCAACCATGCTCCTAGGCATAACCAGGAGACCCCTGTATACTTGGTGTATTCATGGGGGTAGTATCTCTTGAAGTAGCACCCATAGAGGTGCCACTTGTGCACAGGTGAGCAAAATGTGGAGTTACTGGAGGAGATATCCCTACAGGTGTAACAAATCTTAGAGATACCAAGCGCCCACAAAATTGACAAGACAGAGATACTACATTGGTGCTTGCACAACACCCACTTGAGCCACCCTCTTTAGAACGTGTACAAGTTCGAGGAGTAGCACCCCTCTCTTGAATTGACTGTTGTCGTGCGGCTATGCGCACGCCATGTAAAAAAAATCTTGATTGTGGCTTCCTTTTAGATTTAGAGAGACAATGCCACTTTAGTCATTAGTGGCATTGGCTCTCTAATTTTTTTTTTGACAAGTTCTAGCCAATTTGTGATATTCTATACATTATCTCTTGTAAATCGCGCGACGCACGATCATTGTTTTCAGGCAGTGAACAACACTTCGAAGGGGGAGATGAAGAAAAAGTGATGTGGCAGAATTCAAGCTAGGTGTGCTAGTAATTTATCCCCCTTTCGGAGCCAATGGAAGCATCAAATTGGCGATTTGAGCACCATAGAGGAATTTATTATTTTATACACCTTTTTGTCTATTAGAGTTATATCTTCTCATAATGCTGAAGGAGACTAATAGACTTCATCTTTGTTAGTATTCTTCTATATTTTCTAGTTCTTTTTTTTAGTATTCTTCTACGTGTTCAATTTCTTCAAAGTTCTTCTCTTACGTCACTCCTCTCCCTAAATCTACCTTCACTCTAGTGTCTGTCAAACATAATAACCTTCGGTCGGGTCAGTATCCCAAGACAGACATTAATTAGTGTGTCCCAAACAAGGGCAAGAATTTCCAAGGTTCGAAGCTTGGGGGATACCCTCTGATTTCTTACTAATTTGGGCATGACTTGTATATTTGGGAATAGCGGTCAGATGCACCATGAAAACAAGCCCTAGAGACTCGATTAGAAGGTGGAAAGAGGGTATATTTGGTTGGGAGGTGAGTAAGACACACATAAATCTTCTTCTCTTTCTCACATTTATTATTAGAGCATGCCGATTTCCAAAAAAAGATTTGGGGGTTTTTGTTACGACCACACAGGTGAGACTGTGCGGTAGTCACAAGAGTGCACATGAGTGGGCAGTGTGAAGGCATCTCTGCAACACACCACAGAAGACAACACATCGCCTCTCTCTGGCGGCACCCACCAAAAGGCCCAGTGGCAGCCCAAAATCATGCTGATAGCACCACCAAGGCCAAGGCACACTCCATCACACAAGAATGCTCTCTCTCAGCATAGTTAGAGGACTCTTATATGGCAAAAATTTATTAGGCCATAGAACGAGACTCTTTGATTAGGGATGGACTAGATACTTCTATTTCATTAGCCGCTGTTATTTTTGATAAGGCAAGTTCATTTAAGAACTTTTCAATTGAGAATGGGTTTCTTAAACGAAAAGGCATGGGAACTACTAAAGAAAGTTTTGTTAGATAACCATGATGTGCCTTGCGCAGGACATCTTGGTATTGATAAGACCATACAGCTTGTTAGAAGGACATTTCGGTGGCCAAAGTTGGCAAAGGATGTGCCAATATATCCAACAATGCTTTCAATGTCAAGCTTATAAAGCAGAAAGCGTGAAGCCACCATGTCTTCTAATGCCATTACAAATTCTAAAATCTAATTGGAAAAGTATTTCCATGGATTTCATTGTCAGCTTACCTAGAACCCAAATACAAAAAGAAATTGTCCTACTGATAGTGGATCACTTCAGTAAAATGCCTCATTTTATAGCCACACACGAAAGTGTGGAAGCTCCACAAGTCACAGATTTTTTTATTGATCATGTGTTTAGGTTGCATGGTCTACCTATGTCCATTGAGTCTGATAGGGATGTCACGTTTACTTGTCATTTTATGCGTCATGTCTTTGGTCATTTAAAAGTGTCTTTAAACATACCAAGTGGTGATTACCTAGAAACAGATGGTCAAACAGAAAGAGTCAATTAGGTACTAGAAGACATGCTTAGAGCATATGTATCTCATAAACAAACATATTGGGATACACATTTTTATTTGTTAGAATTTGTGTATAAATCTAAACCTCATAAGGTGACAAGTTTGTCTCCTTTTCAAATAAATTATGGAATGAATCCAAGTTTTCCTAGTACACTAAGGTCAGATGAGAAATGCCCACCTACGGAAGAATTTCTTATTGATATGCAAGCTAGTATTAAAATTGCTCAAGCCAAGCTATAGCAAGCTACTGATAGGGCTAAGCATTTTGTAGATAAGAAAAGGTCAAGTGGGATCTTTGAATTAGGAGAAAAAGTTTTAATCCAAGTACAAACCAAGTTGTATAGTTTATTGACTGGAAAATGTCCAAAGTTATCTCCAAAGATATTGTGGACTGTGAAAATTTATTCAAAAGCTACGTGATGTAGCTCACCGATTGGAACTTCCTCCTCGATGCCGTGTTCATCTAGTGTTTCATGTTAGCAAATTAAGAAAGTATATCTCATGTGATGATAATCTAATTGATGGTATGGTACCTTTGTAGGAACATGATTCAGTTGTTGACCATGGACGAGAGAAGATTCTAGATTTGAGAGAGAAATGGTTGCATAATCGTACTCTCCACGAGTATCTAGTTGCCTGGAAGGGTCTATCAGTTACTAATGCTACATGGGAATAAAAAACTGTGATTTGACAACACTTCCCATCACGAACAATTGAGGACAATGATTTTTGAAAGGGGGAGAAAATGTCAGGCATAATAACCTTCGGCTAGGCAAGTAGCCCAAGATGGCCATTAATTAGTGCATCTTGGACAAGGGCAAGAAGTGCCAAGGTTCAAAGCTCGGGAGATACCCTCAGATTTCTTACTAAATTGGATAGGACTTGTCTATTTGGGAACACCGATCATGTGCACCATGAAAACAGGCCCTAGAGACCCAATTAGAAGGTGGGAAGAGGGTATATTTGGTTGGGAGGTGAGTAAGACACACATGAAATCTTCTTCTCTTTCTCACACCATGTCTTATCTTCAAGAACTTGGCTTGAAACCTTCAACCCTTCTCTTATCTCTACCATCTCTAGAGTCTAAGCTCTTGAACCCCCATACATTCTTCTCTTGCCAAACCTCTATGGTGACCTTTAACCCTACACGTTGCGACATTGGTGAACCCGATGTGAGGGTCCGTGTAAGAGAACTCCAAGATGGGGGATTCTTCAGGAGATACTCTACAAGAATTGATCCACATACTGCAGCAGACTCGTCAACAACAAATCCAAATGTTACAGCAACAACAACAAAGGCAAGACAAAGAGAAGATTTATTCCATAGCTATCAAGGCCCTAGAGGAAGTTGGGCATGAATTAAAATATTTTAATGGTCAAAATATCTATGTTTTTATTCGCTTGTATGTTGATAAACTACTCTTCTTTGGTATACCACAATATACATGGAGTCCCTATTTTGCCAAACTAGCCAAGCGTGGTCTTCAAGAAAGAATCCATGGTCTTTTTCAATAAGAAGTGGATTGGACTGCATTCAAAAAATCCCTACACGAAGAAATTTTCTTAGAAGACTCTCCCATAATGATGAAGAAAAGATTCACAGATTGGGTTGAGAAACCCAACAAAGTCTTAGCTGCAACCACTTTATACCATGAGTTTGAAAGTAAATTTGGACAACTTGATATGCTGAAGACCAACAAAGTATGGAAGTTCAAAAGATTGAATTATTCCTTAAGGCTACAGATCCCATTATGCAAGAGAAGCTTAGTAATCGCCTAGAAGATGCTACCTCAAAATCAGGAGTCAAGACTACATGGATAGATGTTATTGATGCAGTTAACATCATTGCTCAAAGAGAGTGGATGCGACTAAGATTGGGCTATACTTCAACTTCAACAACTCCATTGATGGAGCTTGTTCCACCTTCAAAATCCCCTATTCCTTTGACTAATTAACCAACTCTTTCTTCTTTTATTCCTTCTAAAAATGATGTCATAGATGAACTCATTAAAAGCATGCATGACCTTCATTTGAATCTTACAAAAATTAGTTCCAAGGTGGAGAAGTTGGATGTCAAAGTTGAAGAATGAGGATGGTCATCAACACAAAGACCCATGAGAGAAGGCCTTAAGAGGCGCTGTATTTGGTGTGACAGCCAACAACATGACAAGAGGGAGTGTTCTACCTTCCGTGAGGCTGAAGCAGAGAAGCTTGTCTTTTGGAAATACAATAAAATTCATATAGCTGAAACTAGTCTTTCACTTGAGCCAAATTTTGGTAATGGTGGAATGAAGAAAAGATTAGAAGATTTAGCTGTAAAGAATGCCTATGTAGCAATTGATGAAGCTATCTATGGGCTACAAATTGAGCCAATTAAATCAAGTTTGAAAGCATGTAAAGCTATTATGCAATCTAAAGTATGGGTGCAGACATTAGATCAAATGGAACGTAGTAAAGCAGCCAAAGAAGATTTGGCTAATGCCAGTCAGTGCATTCGAGGAATAACTGGTTGGAAAGAACCGATAGATTCGTTTTTCTCCTTTACACATTTGGCTAACCTCAATCATAAAGAAGTATTGATTGAAGAAAAGAGAAGAAGAGAAGATGAACCAGGACCTCCTCTTCTGGCCCTCCAAAGAAACGAGTAACTAGAAGAACGCATGAACAACCAAAGCTTCCTGAAAAATATAACCCAAATGAAGAGATGGAAGATTTGCTACAAACAAAGCAAACCAAAGGAAAGAAGAAAGGCAAGTAACTAGACTACAAATTGCAATTTGACATAGAATCTGCAACCGATCTCGAACGAATCCTAGAAGAACGAATTCTGGGAAGCAAAATTGAATTCACCTTAGGCAAAAATTTTGGAATTACCAAACATGAATTCCATTATGTAATTATTAATGTAATCAAAAGGAAAAGACAAAATGTTGGTGATGAAGCTGAAGAAATAGTGCATGCTTTTTTGCAAGTTCTTTGAGTTTTTATACAAGATGAAGAAAAGTTGACTTCACAAGGAATTCATGTTGAAGCAGTTAAAGAGTTAATTGCAGCAATTGAAGCTGAAGATAAAGAAAGTATGAATGCAAAAATTAAAGAAGTGAATGCTGACAATGTAATGGTCGACTGGTCCAAACTACTTGAGCAGCCCACCTCTCAAAAAGAAGGCTGTTGTCAAGCATTTTTTTTGAAACTGGAAAGCCCTAGTCTAACTGTAGTTAGGTTTGATTTTTACTACCTTAGTTGTTTGCGTGACAATTTGTTTTGTTATTTTGTATTTGGATTTCTTGTGTTTGATTAGCACAGGATTTTTTTTTGGTCATTTTTTTAAATTTGTTGAGTGTGAAACTTGATAGCCTTGGTCGAGCTTGGTATTTTTTTGAACATGATAAAGCTTATGTTTGTCAATAGGTACTGAACATTGAGGAGCTATGTATGTTTTCTTATCGAGATTTTTGCACATCACAGGAATTATGGATTCACGAGCACTTCACGTTACACTTGTTGATGCATTGCACTTGGGGGTCGTCTCTTGTTCTTATCAAATACTTCCATGCCATGGGTTGGGATTATGCACTTTCGCACCATCGTTGAGCACTAGCACGGCATGAGGTTTGCTGCAACTATGTGCAATAAGTTTTAGATGCACATGTACATGAGAGAGCACCTATCATTGAGCATGCACATTTCTTGCACACACCATTTGGGATGTTCATTACAAAGTTAGGAACCTCTAGTTGAGAGTGTAAGGTGGTTGGGAGAGTTCAAGGGTCATGAAGGATGCCACCAACTGTGAGATGGGTTGTTCTATTCTGGTCAATATCTTGAGGACCATCATTTTCTAGAGTGATTGTGAGATTCTGGATGGGTGGAGCAGAGTATATCATATCTTTTTTATGAGAGTTGAGAGGTGAGGATAAGGAATTTTGTTTGCATTTTGCATAACGCATGATCACATCTAGATAGGCTAGGCACAACTTTTTCAATGCATTCATAATTTTTGTGTGGAACATTGATTGATTTGTTGGATATCATGGATCCAATATTGCATATTTTTTCCAAATCATGAATGATTGGGCATGGAGTTCATTTCAAAAAATCATATTCCTGCTAGGGCACATTGCATGAAAAACAGGTTCATATCTAGAGAATGTTTATTTTGAAGACTCAAGGATCAAAGGAAAAGATCGTATGCTTTACATCGTCAGCGAGTATTTCTTGAAGAAAAAGAGGACATGTGTATTGAAAGTGTGCGCAATTACAATAACAATAGGCCAAGGAAGGGAATAAGTCCTCCAAGATAAAAGATAGAGAAAAATTATGTAATTTATAAAAATCAATAATTTTGCCCATTTTTTATGGATTTTTGTAGTTCTACTCGCGTTAGCTTGTCGAACAGACACATTCGGATCATTTTAAGTATCCGAACAACTATATTTGGAGTTCAAATGACGAAGTTATGATCCAAACAAGTTGCAAATAGGCATAGAGCAGAAAAAACAAAAATAGTGAAAAGCTGTAGAAAGGCAAAAGCCAAAAGTTGAAAGCAAAAAGCCTCATGTGTGTGAGTGTGGATAGAAAACTATATAAGGAGAGGAGATTGAAGAGTTAAGGGCCTTCCCTCTTGCTTACAATTGTATTATGTGAGAGAGGAGAGTGGAGGGTCGCATACTAGAGTGAGCTCTAGTCATGCCAATTTGGAAGTTGGAGCTTTTGGGTGTCAAAGCGCCGAGCATCGGCTCAGGGTTGTTAAGGTACGAAAATATATCTCACTTGGTTTATTTTGGAATTGTTGGTATTTTTGTTGTGTTGTGGTTGTGTGATGCTCTACCCACATTCGGGTTTTTAGTTGTTTTGAGCTTCAAGAGGCATTGTGTTTTGTCTTGTTTGTGGCTTGTGGTGTATTATGGAATATTTAAAATTTTTAAGTTGTGTTGTGCATTCGACAAAGTCAATTACCCCAACTGGCACTCCTTAACATCTCGTTATTGGGTTGTGAGTGAGGCTTGTTCTCGAACACCGCTCACGTAACATCTCTTTTTTGGTGCCCCCACTGAGGAGTGGCGAAATTGATATTGTTGTTATTATGAATGTGAGTTTGTTTTGATTTCTTTGATTGTTGAAAATGGTTGATGATTTTCCTAAGTTTCATGGTAATCATAATGAAGATCCCCAAAGATTTTTAGAAAAAATAGAGCTGTGTTGTTTGATAGAGAGAGTGACTAATCTTGAGGATAAACTCCAGATTTTTAAATATCAATTGTAGGGAGAAGCACGAAATTGGTTGCTTGACTTCAAGAGAAGCTTGAAATTTAGGAGACAAAATTTGGACTATGTGACCATTAAAAATACATTTCTATCTACGTTTAAAAAAAGAGAAAGTCAATGTGAGATATGGGCAAAAATAGAAACTTTTGTTCAAAAAGATGATCAATGTGTTGAGGATTTTGCTAGGGAGTTTGAAAGATTGTGGAATCGATGGAGTTTAAATTTGTTAGAAGGTGAGATAGCCCCAGTTATGTTGAAGATAATGTATTTTGTAAATGGGTTGAAATTAGAAGATTGGAGAGTGAAATTAGAGGTAAAAAACCCTAAGAATTTTGAGGAAGTGGTGAAGATAGCTCAATATCAAGAGAGGAAGACCAAAAGAAAAAAAGAGTTAGGGTTTGATGAACCAAGGGAAAGGTTGAGTTCAAGGCAAGTTGAGAGAAAAGTTTTTGAGGAGAAAAGAGTTAGTTATGCCTATCTTGAGAGAGGTATACTATATTCTTTGTTTAGGAGAGATGAGTTGACTTGTGAGAAATCAATTGAAGTATGTGAGGAGAAACTCCCTAGGGTGGTTGAGGAGAAAAATACATATTTGACTGATTGGAGTGAAGAGACTAGGAGTGTGAATTCATACCCATTGACCATAAATACTTCTAGTTCAGTGATTAGTGATTTAACTAAAGAAGAGGGATCGACTGATGATACTTTGGAGCTTGAGGACTATAGAGATGAGCTAGAGATGGATCTGAGTTGTAAAGAAGAAAAGGAGAGACCATATTGTTTTAAGGACCAAGAGTTTTCATGTTCTTTGGGACAGGATAAGAGTCAAGAAAGTTTTAATATTTCGGATGAGGGAAGGTGTGATGAAAATTCTGATAGTCATGGCAATGCTGAAGAGAGTAAATATAATTTAGAGAGTGAGCTTGTTTGCCTTGGTGATAGTATAGATGGATCTGATTGCTTGAAAGATGAAGAGAGAATTGAGGATGAATTTTTTATTTTGTTAGAAGACCATGAGGGGGAGGGCTTAGAAACTGCAAGTTTTCAAGATGATGTTAAGGGTTCGAATTTGTTGTTTGATGAGTTTGTTGAGATTTGTTGTGAGTTTAATGATCAAGAGAGTATTGAGGATTTAGATTCTGACTCTTGTGGTGATTTTAGTGTTGGTGTTGCTGAGTTTGATGAGTCTTGTGAGTTTGTTGGTGATGGTTTGAGTAGCCTTAGAGAGGCTTTTGTTTGTGGTGTTAATGATATGGTTTTGAGTAGACCTAATATTTTACTCCTTGATAGTTGTAATGATGATTGTTTGGTTGTTTTAGGCAACAATGTCGAAGAGAAAACTTTATTTGATAGTTTTTCAGTTTCTTTGAGTTCTCCTAAAGGTTTTGACGTTGTTTGTGATGATTCTGATTGGGGTTTTGAGGATCCTGAGAGTAACATTGATGAAGATGCGAGAGAAATTTTGAGTAATGCTTTAAAAAGAATTGAGAATTTGAGGGGAGAGCGGTTTAAAATCAAGAAAATAGAGTTGAAAGGTATTTGTGAGGAGGTAGTTGGGGATTTGGTAGTTGAGGAATCTTTGGTTGAGGTTTTAAACCCAAATTTATTGTATTGTGAAGACGTTATTTGTGATGATGTAGAGGTGAAAGTTTCTTCAGTTTCTTGTGAGGTTTCTTGTAAGGATACTATGGAAGGTGTTTACCACTCTTTGTGTGTTAAAGACTCTATGGAGTCTTGTATTATTGATGATGAAGTGATCCCATTTGTGGATGTTGTTGGTTATTGTGGTGTTATGAGTCCAGATTTGACTCCTTTTGATGTTGTGCTTGATTTGGATATTGAGTTGGGAGATCCTTACATAGTATCTTTAGGAGAAGTTGTAGATGAATCAGTGGATGAATTTGAGATTGGCAACAAAGGAAGGGTCAATATTTTATTTAGAGACTCTAAAAGTAACATGGTTTTTCCTAGGGAGGTGTAACGTGTCCCCTAGTATCATCCAGGACACGTCTTAGCAGTCCATCGGAAAGGATGGCTAGAAAACTCCTCCCGGCACTCCCATGGAATGTTACGGGTTTTGCGATCTAGGTCTTCCCGCGTCTGCCACGTAGCGGAAGTATCCTGGCCGTTCCCCACTTAGGATCGATCGGAATTAGGGTTTTCCTGATTGGTCATTAGCTAATAGCAACTAGTGTTAGACCCGAGCGAACTACTTTACGCAGAAACGCCAGGTCCGAAGCGGATTCACGTTGCACTTGGTTCAAGGAGAATGGGAAACGAGAGGGATGCAAGGCTCAACCTCTCTGCCATAAGGCATAGTCCCATTCCGTTCCCCTAAAACAACGTAAATCGGGTAAGACATAACTCTAGGTCATCGTTCTCATTATTCGTTTTGATGATGATGATCATCCCGCTGTTCTTCGAGATTTTTGAGAAAAGTTCCCAGCTAACTGGGACCACCCAACCGTAGGACAGACCCATGGCCCATCCTTCGCACTTTCCTCGGTTTGTTTTAGTTATGTAATTATCTAACACATTAATTTGACATATAACAATCAGCTTCTTTAATTAACCCTGTTAAGCACTGGTTCCTTTACATAATCTTATCACGTGACATAGAAAAACAATATCAAGCAAGTTCTTTTAACATTTCATCATTTTATATTTTAAATACAGGGAGTTCCACCCGTAGGCTTGTCAATAATCCGCCCGAAGGCTATCCAATGATTCCCAAGGATCACTATTCCAAGCTTCCGCCCGCAAACTAGTATGCGGGCCTCGAGATCCAATCCCGAGTCATGTTAGCCTCTTGTGCAGGACCCGGAAGGAGAGGGATTTACGGCCAGAGCCCCCCCTGGCACCCAAGCATCCTCTTGCTCCAAGTAGAACTCAACGGAGAGACCTCTCGCGGCGGGTTCGGTCCACGTTCCCGGCGCGGTCAACAACCCCCTTGGTTAGGGTCAGGCAGGCAGTCGGGGGTAACTGAAGCTGCCTCTCCCTTCAGGCCTTTAACCTGAAGTATAGGAACTCATTTAATTTGTAATTCATATTCAAATAGAGCCCTAAAATCTCTAGCAAGCACAAACATTTCCATTAATCAGCCGTGTTGTTTGGCAAACTACTAAGGAAGTGTTATTTCCTTTTGAGTGTATCAGTACTCGTTCCCAAGGTGTCTTGTAAAATTGGCAAGATCTTTTACATTCCGGTGTAGGGCGTATCTTATTAACCCAACTTGGTCAACCCTAAGTTCCTTAGATATGCTAGTTTCTGGTTTACAACATTCCTTATTTAGAATGATATCCAAAAATACGTCCTTTTTCAAGATAACTTGCGTAGGGATCTGCCATCCTTGATGAGGGTTTTTACCCTTTCTCCTTGTGAATCAATCATAAGACTAAATGATTTCGTACTTGTTGCACAAGTCCTACAATGGAATAAAATGTTTTAGATCCTTTAGCTGACGTATGTCAGGCCTAGGGTTTCTTTTTTTTTTTTTTAAGAACTTTAGGGACAAACCCTAGCTCCTTATCTTTACGCATTTATTGTCCCTACAGTAAGGAAAGTAGTCAAGTGCTTAGGGTATGAATGTTTCTATGTTTAGATTAGTTTAGTTATCTTTTGGAAGGTAATATTAATCGTCTTGTCACGGTTTTGCTATCCTTGTGACAATTTACTTTCCAGTCAATACAGTTTAATTTAACTTTCGTTTTCCTTAAAGATAAACTCATGCCAAATAACAACATTTGCCTTGCTAAGATGTGCAATTAGAAAAGATAACGTCCTAGTAAATTGAGCATCGAAAGAAACCTTTCATGAATTTAACCATTTACAATGATTCGTTGCCAAAGGAATAAGACTAATGGTGCAAGATATAATTTCTACACCTTTAGGATTTAACTAAAATATACTACTATAGTAAATGGATAATCTTGCTCGTAATTTTATAATGCTTGATGCAATTTGAAGGAAACTAAGCTCTATACATTATCATTCACAAGCTAAACTTCTCCATTACAAATAACTCGAACAAATATATCCTATCCTTAATAATTTCTCTTTGCATGATCGACTTAAAACCGAATTAAAGCCAAGAAGAAAAACCTGGTTTTGGGGTGAGATATCCACATGGATACCGGGAGATGACCCTCCCGCGGCTACGCCTTGGACTTTCTTAGGAGGCATCGCAATTTAGTACTTCAGACGTAGAAGAAGCTTTACAACTTCTCCTTAGAATTCCACCGTCGCTCCCTTGTACCGTTCGTCAAAGTAGTTTTTGGAAGGCTCCCCCCTTGAATTCAAGAATTTGAAAGGGTGTTTTAGAATCTTTTATAACTAAGACCCATTGAAGCCATGGGGAAGGCTTAATGGTCTTTAGAAGCTTGCACAAACGGGAATAAAAAGGTGTGGAAAAGACACAAGGTGTGGAAGCGAACTCCAAGGAAATATAGTAACCGCAAGGATTATAAGTGAGGTCGAAAGACCTTGGGTTAACTTGGAGGGAAGGGGTTTCAATACGCCATAAGGGAAGGGCTAGGGAAGGATCTAACACGGAGGTGTTGTAGGCTTAAGGGATAAGAGGGGTGATAAGACACGGGGGAAAAAAGTAATAAGACCCTTAAGGTCTTCGTGCTTTTAGGGGGAGTGACTTCAAAGTGAAGGTAAGGGGTTTTTAGTACGAGGGTGAAATGGGGCTTAAAGGTTTTTAAAACCCGAGGGGGAAAGGGGCTTAGGGGGATTAAAACCGGGGGGGGGGAGGGGGGGGGGGAGGGAAGGCTTAATAAAGCCACAGGAAGGGGGGCTTAGCGCCTCCCCCTAGAAGCTTCCAAGAAGCTTCTTGGAAGCTTCTATGGTCTCAGACGCCACGTGGGGAAAGAGGATGGAGGTGGCAGATGGGTTTGTTGGTGCCATTTGATGGTTTCGGCGGTGCTAAGCGACTCCTCCCTCCTCCAGCAATCACACCGCCCTCCTTCAATGATAGCAGCTCAACGTCTCCCCTCCTCACTTTGCCACAGTAGACAAACCGCGTCGTTCCACGGCAGCCCCTCCACAAAAATTATTTCCTTCTCCTCTATCGCCTGACCCCTTCGTAGCCTCTCCAAGCTCAGCAATCATACGACGTCTCCTGGCTTCTCTCCCTCACAACAGACTGACGGCCACCCACAGCGTGTCGACCGTCCTCATTTAAATAGTGAAGGGGAGGGGGATCTTCCCTCCCCTGCGTGTCATCACGCATGTTTCCCCCCCTCATTCAAAGCTCCACCAAGGAGCTTAATT
The DNA here is from genome assembly GCF_053477565.2 of Lygodium microphyllum. Taxonomy (NCBI): domain Eukaryota; kingdom Viridiplantae; phylum Streptophyta; class Polypodiopsida; order Schizaeales; family Lygodiaceae; genus Lygodium; species Lygodium microphyllum. The sequence goes on along the minus strand of NC_141143.1, from coordinate 36,587,540 downwards.
GCTCCTACTATTTCCCCCCCCTCCAGCTTGTCAGTCAGCTGGGGGGATAAAGGGGAATTTTTAAAAAAATTCATTTATCCAATTTTTCTTTTTCATTTGAGGCAGTTCACGCGTGGATTCTTTTAGCAAATCGGAATATTACAGGAGGATGGTTGGGATATGAAGATTTTGGATTATTGTTGGAATTTGTAGAATTTGGAGGATGATGTATTTTCCTTAGATGGAGAGGATTGTCTCAAGGATTTTGATGAGAAGTTTTGTCTACCTCTAAAGGAGTTGTTTGAGACAAATATGCCATTCGTGTTTGTTGAGAAGATTAGAGATAGATCGTTGGATTTGATTTTTGATTGGCTCATAAATGTTGCATCGTTTTATGAAAAAAAATGCTGCACATGAATGTTTGCAGACTAAGGGAAGGGCTAAATATGTCAAGCATTTTTTTTGAAATTGAAAAGCCCTAGTCTAACTGTAGTTAGGTTTGATTTTTGCTGCCTTAGTTGTTTGCGTGACAATTTGTTTTGTTATTTTGTATTTGGATTTCTTGTGTTTGATTAGCATAGGATTTTTTTCTATCATTTTTTTAAATTTGTTGAGTGTGAAACTTGATAGCCTTGGTCGAGCTTGGTATAGGTATGTTTTCTTGTTGAGGATTTTGCACATCACAGGGATTATGGATTCACGAGCACTTCACGTTGCACTTGTTGATGCACTGCACTCACGGGTCGTCTCCTGTTCTTATCAAATACTTCCATGCCATGAGTTGGGATTATGCACTTTTGCACCATCGTTGAGTACTAGCACGGCATGCGGTCCGCTGACACTATATGCAGTAAGTTTTAGATACACGCGCACATGAGAGAGCACCTATCATTGAGCACACACATTTCTTGCACACACCATTTGGGATGTTCATCACAAAGTTAGGAACCTCTAGTTGAGAGTGTAAGGTGGTTGGGAGAGTTCGAGGGTCGTGAAGGACGCCACCAACTGTGAGATGGGTTGTTGTATTCTGGTCAACATCTTGGATCGAGGACCATCATTTTCTAGAGTGATTGTGAGATTTTGGATGGGTGGAGCAGAGTATATAATATCTTTTTTATGAGAGTTGAGAGATGAGGATAAGGAATTTTAAATTAACAAGGAATTTTGTTTGCATTTTGCATGACGCACAATCACATCTAGATAGGCTAGGCACATCCTCTTCAGTGCATTCATAATTTTTGTGTGGAACATTGATTGATTTGTTGCATATCATGGATCCAATATTACATATTTTTCCAAATCATGAATGATTGGGCACGGAGTTCATTTCAAAAAATCATATTCATGCTAGGGCACATTGCATGAAAAACAGGTTCATATATAGAGAATGTTTATTTTGAAGACTCAAGGATCAAAAAGATCGTACGCTTTACATCGTCAGCGAGTATTTCTTGAAGAAAAAGATGACATGTGTGCTAAAAGTGTGCGCAATTACAATAACAATAGGCCAAGGAAGGGAATAAGTAGTCCAAGATAAAAGATAGAGAAAAATTATTTAATTTATAAAAATCAGTATTTTTACCCATTTTTTATGGATTTTCGTAATTCTGCTCGTGTTAGCTTGTTGAACAGATTCTTTCCAATTGTTTTGAGTACCCGAACAACTATATTCGGAGTTCAAATGACGAAATTATGATCCAAACAAGTTGCAAACAGGCATAGAGCAGAAAAAACAAAAATAGTGAAAAGCTGTAGAAAAGTAAAAGCCAAAAGCTAAAAGCAAAAAGCCTAATGTGTGTGAGTGTGGATAGAAAACTATATAAGGAGAGGAGATTGAAGAGTTAAGGGCCTTCCCTCTTGCTTAGAATTGTATTACATGAGAGAGGAGAGTGGAGGGTCGCATGCTAGAGTGAGCTCTAGTCATGCCAATTTGGAAGTTGGATCTTTTGGGTGTCAAAGTGCCGAGCATTGTCTCAAGGTTGTTAAGGTACAAAAATATATCTCACTTGGTTTGTTTTCGAATTTTTGGTATTTTTGTTGTGTTGTGGTTGTGTGATGCTCTACCCACATTCGGATTCTCAGTTGCTTTAAGCTTCAAGAGGCATTGTGTTTTGTCTTGTTTATGGCTTGTGGTGTATTATCAAATATTTAAATTTTTGGTACTCCTTAACATCTCATTATCGGGTTGTGAGTGTCACAACTATATATATCATCTCTCACTTGGCTTGGATCTCACCTATATATACTAACTCTACATAAATATGAATCATTCTTTGGGAGCATGTCTTGTGTATCTCTCTCGTACTCTCTCTCTCTCTCTCAACATGGTATCAGAGCTTGATAAGTTATTTCATTGTTTATACTTGATTGAATTCTTTGCATAAGTGATGATTTGATACATGAACTTGTTCAAATTAGAAGTACTCTTGAATCCTGTCAAAACTGCTTGTCAATCGGAGTTTTGGATCAAAAGTTATGATAGTTCAGGATTCAAGATAACAATTCTCCTCGAATCTACGATTCTTTATTTAAAACTGTAATTCTAATTACAGTTCCTTAATTCCCAATTACAGTTCCTTAATTTCTCGGTCTTCATTAATTCCCAATTACAGTTCCTTAATTCTAATTTTAGTTCCTTAATTACTCAGTCTTCATTAATGACGTTGATTAGGACAAGCAAACACCTTGCTATTTTTAGTGATGTTTTATTCTCATTCACATTCTTTGTTCGACAAAAATAGCACTTTTCTTATACGTGTCATCTCGTCTTGCACATTACGTCTCTCTATTTCAGGCTTTCTTTTTAGTCACTCAATACTTTTCGTCGTTCTTATGTACATCTCCCTATTTTGATTGTTACACTTCTCAACTATGCTCGTCTTGTTCATGGTTTGCAGATTCTGTGATCTAATCTTATTTGTTTTCTCTTGAGATACAGGCATGGCCAATTGCATAATTGTTAACAGATATCCATCTGGCCAATGTTCAGTTCCCTTCTTCCAAGGACAAGGCTTTCTTGGGTGGGTGGAAAGCAAAGATGATGCTAATTCTTGAAGGTGACAAATTATTTGATATTGTTTTGGGTGACGTGTCTTGCCCAGTTCAACCTATTGACGTGATGAATGATAATTCTTTGATTACTGATGGCCTGTTATTTGAACAATGGAAAATTGATCATACTGATTGGATTCGTCATGACAAAGTGGCTCATCGTTATATATTGTCTGCACTTCCTGACTCACTTATGTTGGATGTCTTTCATCTCAAAACCTCTCATGCTATTTGGGAGTATCTTATCTCAATGTTTGAGAAGAAATCGGTCACTGAAATTTTATATCTCCAAACTTGTTTGAAGAATCTTCAATATAAGGTTGGTACTTCTATGCACTCTCATATCGAGGCTTTTAAAGACATTATCAATCAGCTTGGTGCTGTCGGCGCTCCTGTTGCTAAAAATCAGATTGTTACTTAACTTCTTCATACCATCAAAGATCCTTTATATAACAATATCACCACTATTTTGTCTAACAAGGATGATATCCACTTTGATAAAGCATGTATATCTCTTATTAAAGATTCTCAACGTCATGAGTATCATTTGGAAAAATCTAATGCTGTTTTGGTCACTCGCGAACAAAGGGATTTTGATGTTGCTATTGTTGCTTGCAAGCGTCCCACTTCACGTTTTCAGAAACACAGTGGACGCTCTAATCAAGGTGGTAAATCTTCTCGTCCTGCTTATCCTAACAAACATTGTTCTTATTGTGATATGAAAGGCCATGTGGCTTGTGATTACTAGGCATGTCAATATGATGAGGAGCGTGGAGTTACTACAAAGCAACCTCACTTGTTCAAAAGTTTTCCTCCTTGTGATTATTGTGCACATACAGATCATCCATCTCGTCATTGTTATAAACGCAGATATGATGAAGAACATTGTCGAGCTTATATTTTTCAACAAACTACAAATGATGATGATCATACTCATCAGGAGCTCAATTTCGTCCATCATGATATCTCTCCAGAAAATGTACTTCATGTTCATGATGGTTCTCTATTCATCATTGATTCAGGTGCCACTGGAAACATGACATACCAATCACAGTGGCTTGACAATTATCATTATCTTCATGTTAAGAAGTTTGTTTACCTTACGGATGATACGACTTGTCAAGTCAAAGGAGTGGGTGATTTATATCTGGGGACTGTTTCATTCACTAGAATATTAAGAGGAGTTCTTCATGTTCCAGATTTGCAAAGAAATCTTATTTCTATTGCTCGTCTAGTTGATCTTGGTTTGTTTGTTGGCTTTGATCATAATCAATGTCATATAGAGAAAGACGGACATACTATAGCAGTGGCTCCCGACATGGTAATCTATTTGAGCTATCATTGAATGATACGGTTGCAAATGTTGTTACTGCCCCTGGAGATGCAGATTGCAAATTATGGAATCAATGATTTGCACACTCTGATTTTGCCAAAATTCTTGATCTTCATCGTCATGGTCTTGTGTAAGCTATGGATCTTAAATCTCATCCACATATGGGAATATGTGAGTACTGTGCACTTGGAAAACACCATCGTTCGCCTTTCCACACTTCTACTTCATCACATTTCTGCGCTCTCTTGGATTTGGTTCATACCGATATTTGCGGTCATTTTCCTGCCTCAAAGTCTCAATATTGATATTTTATAACTTTCATTGATGATTTCTCACGGTACACACATGTCTATCTTCTTCGACATAAGTCTGAGGCTTTATCTATATTTAAACAATACATGATAAGTGTGGAGCTTCAAACTGGATTCTCTATAAGGACTCTTCGTAGTGACAATGGCGATGAATATGTATCCAATCTATTTGATGACTTCTGTAAGGATCAAGGTATTCATCATGAGTTTATAGTTTCTTATTCTCCTAAGCAAAATGGTGTTGCTGAGCACACAAATTGCATTATTCTTAATGCTATACGTTGCATGCTTATACACTTTGTTTTGTCTCGAAAGTTTTGGACTGAAGCACTTCTAACAGCCCTTTTTATTCACAATCATCTTCCAACAACTGCACCTACTGGTAAAATTCCTATAACAATCTGGACAGGGCAGACACCTTCAGTCTCTCACTTTTGCACATTTGGCTGCATTGCTTATATTCATGTGGCCCAAGGACACTCGACATAGATCCTCCAGGTTTGAAGGTTATTTTTCTTGGTTATTCAGATCATTCCAAAGGTTACAAATTTTATGATCCTTCTACTCAAAAGGTTATCATTAGTCGTGATGCTATATTTCATGAGAAGACTATGGGTGGCACATGGTCGTCAGATTTTTCAGATGATACATAGCCTTTGCTTAGTGCATTTCCTTACTTGCTTTGTGAGCCTACTAATTTTGATGATCATAAACCTCCTTTACCTCCAAAGAAGATTGATGAAAATTTGGAGATATATGTCGATCTTCCTATTGAGATAGAGCATGGATTCTATTCTATTGAATATGATGTTTTTGATGATGCTATGTCTGCCCAAGAGGATCCAATATTGTATATGGAAGCTATCAATTCGTCTCAAAGGGATCAATGGCAAGAAGCTATGCAAGTTGAGTACGATTCTTTAATCTCCAAAGATACATGGATTCTTACTGAAGTCCCTCCAAATCATGTTCCTATCAAATTTAAATGGGTTTATAAAACCAAGACCAAAGCTGATGGCTTGTTTGATAAGTTCAAAGCATGACTTGTTGCAAAAGGTTACTCTCAGATTGCAGGAGTAGATTATCAAAAAACATTTTCTCCCATTGTGCACTCCACAACTGTTCGTATGCTTTTGGCTTTTGCAACACTATTTGATCTAGAAATTGTTACAACTATATATATCATCTCTCACATGACTTGGGTCTCACCTATATATACTAACTCTACATCAATATAAATCATTCTTTGGGAGCATGTTTTGTGTATCTCTCTCGTACTCTCTCTCTCTCTCAAAACATGGTATCAGAGCTATGGATGCATAGCAACAACAAGGAAGATAAGTTGTTTCATTGTTTATACTTGATTGAATTCTTTGCACAAGTGATGATTTGATACATGAACTTGTTCAAATTAGAAGTATTAGTTAATTCGAATCCTGTCAAAACCGCTTGTCAATCGGAGTTCTGGATCAAAAGTTATGACAATCCAGGATTCAAGACAACAATTCTGCTCAAATCTGTGATTCTTTATTTAAAACTATAATTCTAATTACAGTTCGTTAATCCCCAATTACAGTTTGTTGATTGCTCGTCTTTGTTAATGATGTTGATTACAACAAGCAAACATCTTGCTAATTTTAGCGATGTTTTATTATCGTTCACGTTCTTTGCTCGACCGAAATAGTACTTTTCTTATATGCATCATATCGTCTTGCACATTACACCTCTCTATTTCGGGCTTTCTTTTTAGTCACTCAATACTTTTCGTCATTCTTACGTGCATATCCCTATTTTGATTGTCATGCGTCTCAACTACGCTCGTCTTGATCATGGTTTGCAGATTCTGCAATCTCATCTTATTTGTTTTCTCTCGACATACAGGCATGGCCAATTGCGTAATTGTTAACGGACATCTGTCTGGGCAACGTTCAGTTCCCTTCTTCCAAGGACAAGGATTTCCTAGGTGGAAAGCAAAGATGATGCTAATTCTTGAAGGTGACGAATTATTTGATATTGTTTTGGGCGACCTGTTTTGCCCAGTTCAACCTATTGATGTGATGAATAACAATTCTGTGATTACTGATGGTCCATTATTTGAACAATGGAAGATTGATCATACTGATTGGATTCGTCGTGACAAAGCGGCTCGTCGTTATATATTGTCTGCACTTCCTGACACACTTATGTTGGATGTCTTTCATCTACAAACCTCTCATGCTATTTGGGAGTATCTTATCTCAACGTTTGAGAAGAAATCAGTCACCGAAATTTTATATCTCCAAACTTGTTTGAAGAATCTTCAATATAAGGTTGGTACTTCTATGCACTCTCATATCGAGGCTTTTAAAGACATTATCAATCAGCTTGGTGCTGCCGGCGCTCCTGTTGCTAAAAATCAGATTGTTACTCAACTTCTTCATACCATCAAAGATCATTTATATGACAATATCATCACTATTTTGTCTAACAAGGATGATATCCACTTTGAAAAATCATGTATATCTCTTATTGAATATTCTCAACGTCATGAGCATCATTTGGAAAAATTTGATGTTGTTTTGGTCACTTGCGAACAAAGGGATTTTGATGCTGCTTTTGTTGCTCGCAAGCGTCCCGCTTCACGTTTTCAGCAGAGTGGACGCCCTAATCAAGGTAGTAAATCTTCTCGTCTTTCTTATCCTAACAAACATTGTTCTTATTGTGATAAGAAAGGCCATGTGGCTTCTGATTGCTGGGCACGTCAATATGATGAGGAGCATGGAGTTACTATAAAGTAACCTCGCTCGTCCAAAAGTTTTCCTCGTGATTATTGTGCACATACAGATCATCCATCTCATCGTTGTTATAAACGCATATATGATGAAGAACGTTCTCGAGCTTATATTGTTCAACAAACTACAACTGATGATGATCATACTCATCAGGAGCTCAATTTCATCCATCATGATATCTCTCTAGAAAAGATACTTCATGTTCATGATGGTTCTCTATTCATCGTTGATTCAGGTGCCACTAGAAACATGACTTATCAATTGCACTGGCTTCATAATTATCATTCTCTTCCTATCAAGAAGTTTGTTTACCTTGCGGATGATACGACTTGTCAAGTGAAAGGAGTGGGTGATTTATATCTGGGGACTGTTTCATCCACTAGAATATTAAGAGGAGTTCTTCATGTTCCAGATTTTCAAAGAAATCTTCTTTCTGTTGTTGGTCTAGTTGATCTTGGTTTGTTTGTTGGCTTTGATCATAATCAATGTCATATAGAGAAAGACGGGCATACTATAGCAGTGGCTCCTCGACATGGTAATCTATTTGAGCTATCATTGAACGATACAGTTGCAAATGTTGTTATTGCCCCTGGAGATGCATATTGCAAATTATGGCATCAATGATTTGCACACTCCGATTTTGCCAAAATTCTTGATCTTCATCATCATGGTCTTGTGCAGATGGATCTTAAATCTCATCCACGTATGGGAATATGTGAGTATTGTGCACTTGGAAAACACCATCGTTGATTCTACTAATTCTGATGATCATAAACCTCCTTCACCTCCAAAGAAGATTGATGAAAATTTGGAGATCTATGTCGATCTTCCTATTGAGATAGAGCATGGATTTTATTCTATTGAATATGATGTCTTTGATGATGCTATGTTTGTCCAAGAGGATCCAATATCGTATATGGAAGCTATCAATTCGTCTCAAAGGGATCAATGGCAAGAAGCTATGCAAGTTGAGTACGATTCTTTAATCTCCAAAGGTACATGGCTTCTTATTGAACTCCCCCCAAATTGTGTTCCTATCAAATGTAAATGGGTTTATAAAACCAAGACCAAAGTTGATGGCTCGGTTGATAAGTTCAAAGCACGACTTGTTGCAAAAGGTTACTCACAGATTGCAGGAGTAGATTATCAAAAAACATTTTCTCCTGTTGTGCGCTCCACAACTGTTCGTATGATTTTGGCTTTTGCAACACTATTTGATCTAGAAATTCACCAAATGGATATTAAAACAGCTTTTCTCAATGGAGATCTTGAAGAAGAAATATATATGGAGCAACCTGAAGGTTTTATGATTGCAGGAAAGGAGCATCTTGTATGCTAGCTTCATTGTGCATTATATGGATTGAAGCAAGCCTTTTGTGCTTGGTATATTAAGATTGATTAGTTCCTCACATCTAAAGGTTTTGTTGCATGTTTTGCTGACCCAAATCTTTACATCAAAATGGAGGACAAATATTTTATTATTCTTGCTCTATATGTTGATGATACTATTCTTGTGTCAAATAATATTGCTTTCTTGGATGCTATGAAGAAGCTTTTATCGACTACATTTGAAATGGTGGATCTTGGTGAGATACATTCTTGTTTGGGTATTCAAGTTCAACGACACCGATAACAAGGCATTCTTCTTCTTTGCCAGACAAGGTTTATTAATGATATTGTTAAGAAGTTTGGGTTGACAAATGTGCACTCTGCCAACACTCCCATTCTTTCAAGCTCTACCAAGGGTACATCTACAACACACAATGAAGAATCAGCCATTCATCAACCTTTTGCTAATCTTGTTGGTTGTCTTCAATTTATTGGTTTAAACACAAGACCAGATATTTTATTTGCAGCTAATTTTTTGGGATAGTATCTTTCTTCCCCTTCCACTATTCACTGGAGTGCTGCAAAACGTATTCTTAAGTACCTCAAGGGTACTAAGGAATTTGGTCTTATTTATCGTCGTCGAGAGGATTCTTCTTTATCTTCTTCAACTTCTCTTAACCTTATTGGATATACAGATGCTGATTGGGCAAGTTCACACTTATCCATGAGATATACAAGTGGGAATTGTTTCTTTGTAAATGGATGTTTGGTTTCCTTGTCTAGCAAGAAACAACGATGTGTTGGGGTTTCTACAACTGAGGCTCAGCATCATTAGCAGCTCGCGAGCTAGTTTGGCTTCAACAACTACTAGCAGATTTGGGACATCCTTCATCATCTAGTACACCTCTTCGATGTGACAACCAAAGTGCTATTAGTCTTACCAACTACTACATACAACATAGTAAATCAAAGCATGTTGCTATTCATTATCATTATGTTTGACATGAAGTCAAGAAAGGTTCCATTATGGTGGAGCATTGTCCCAGTGATCAAATGGTTGCAGACATCTTCACAAAAGCTCTTAGTGACGCTCACTTTAGTTCATTAAGACATGCACTTGGTATTGTTCCAAGTTCTTGTCTCACTGATTGAGGCATGTATCATTGTATTCAAGAAAACTTTATAGTAAATCATTTTTGTATCGTAGGTATGTGTAGGGGCTCGGGTTTTTCCCTTGTTCTCCCCAAGGGTTTTTTCACTTGGAGCCAAAGACCTTTGTTTGAGTGGGGATGTTACAACTATATATATAATCTCTCACTTGACTTGGGTCTCACATATATATACTAACTCTACATCAATATGAATCATTCTTTGGGAGCATGTCTTGTGTATCTCTCGTACTCTCTCTCTCTCTCTCTCTCTCTCTCTCTCTCAACAGTGAGAGAGGCTTGTTCTCGATCATCGCTCGCGTAACACCGTCTACAGCACATACAAGAGGAGGAAGAAGCTCAGATCATTCCAAGAAGTCACTACTTCCATACGCATTCGGCAAGAGCAACAATAGAGACAGTCGTCAAAATTGGAGAAAAATTAATACCATGTATTGCACTCTTAAACCATGGCTCGGAGATAAATGTCATGGCAAGGAGTCTTTATGAAAGTGGTGGATTGCCCATAGATGTTGATCCAGGTTGGCGAATGATAACTGCAAACAACTCTTCTAGAGAGTTATATGCTACATGTCCTAATGTGCAAGTAACTATTGGAGACATAAAATATTATTTTGTTCTTTTTTGTTCAAGACTCTTGTAGTTACCCTATCATTCTTGGGAAACCTTACATTTCTGAAGCCTGCTTGGAAACAAAAGCTCTTGATGATGGTTTTTCCTATGCTTGAATCTGAAGCAAGGATAATGAATGAGCTGTCCAATTTCTTATTGTGTGTGTTAGCCATAATTGAAATAGAGATCGACTACGTGATTATCCTGTGCCTCCTAATACATGAGAATTCAAGGGCTTTTCGAGCTGCACTGCTGCAAAAACTGTGTCTCTAGCCAATCTGTATGTATGTAGAGCCAATAGTATGGGTTGTCATAAGTCTCTTTCAACCATGACTAAAGCTAAAAGAAAATATTTATGTCATGTAAAAAGGGAACTGAAAAACTTTTGACATGACGGATAAAAATGAAGATATTTCAAAAAAAAAAATTGAACTGATTACTACTAACACATTGGCTGAAATATATGCACCTGCTCATATAGAAAATCAGGTTGAAAATTGGTCCATAGAAGTATATACTTTGGATTTTTATCAAACAATTCAAGAATTTGTTGAGTAGGAAGACATTGGTTTACTCAACAAGGCTAAAGCGCAAGTGGAGAAAAAATACAAGATAGTGGATAAAAAACTCAAGCTTGTGGTGGCCCAGCCTACGGCCCCATGTCCATCTTCTAGCAAAACTCCATGTACATTGTGTTACAACTATATATATCATCTCTCACTTGACTTGGGTCTTACGTATATATACTAACTCTACATCAATATGAATCATTCTTTGGGAGCATGTCTTGTGTATCTCTCTCGTACTCTCTCTCTCTCTCTCAACATGGTATTAGAGCTATGGATGCGTAGCAACAACAAGGAAGATAAGTTATTTCATTGTTTATACTTGATTGAATTCTTTGCACAAGTGATGATTTGATACATGAACTTGTTCAAATTAGAAGTATTAGTTAATTTTGTCTTTAAAAACAAAACCAGGTATGGGTGCATAGCTCTTGTCTCGTGCTCTCGAATATTGTCAAAACCGCTTGTCAATCGAAGTTCTGGATCAAAAGTTATGACAGTTCAGGATTCAAGACAACAATTCTGCTCGAATCTGCGATTCTTTATTTAAAACTGTAATTCTTATTATAGTTTGTTAATCCCCAATTACAGTTTGTTAATCGCTCGTCTTCGTTAATAACATTGATTACGACAGGCAAATATCTTGCTATTTTTAGGAATGTTTTATTCTCATTCACGTTCTTTGTTCGACCAAAATAGCACTTTTCTTATACGCGTCATCTCGTCTTGCACGTTACGTCTCTCTATTTCGAGCTTCCTTTTTAGTCACTCAATAGTATTTGTTGTTTTTTGAACTACGCTCATCTTGTTCATGGTTTGCAGATTCTGCTATCTTATCTTATTTGTTTTCTCTCGAGATACAGGCATGGCCAATTGCGTAATTGTTAAGGGATATCCGTCTGGCCAATGTTCGGTTTCCTTCTTCCAAGGACAAGGCTTTCTTGGGTGGAAAGCAAAGATGATGCTAATTCTTGAAGGTGGCAAATTATTTGATATTGTTTTGGACGACCTGTCTTGCCCAATTCAACCTATTGATGTGATGAATGACAATTCTCTCATTACTGATAGCCCATTATCTAAACAATGGAAAATTGATCATACTGATTGGATTCGTTGTGACAAAGCGGCTCGTCATTATATATTGTCTGCACTTCTTGAGTCACTTATGTTGGATGTCTTTCATCATCTGGAAACCTCTCATGTTGTTTGGGAGTATCTTATCTCAACGTTTGAGGAGAAATCGGTCACCGAAATTTTATATCTCCAAACTCATTTGAAGAATATTCAATATCAGGTTGGTACTTCTATGGACTCTCATATCGAGGCTTTTAAAGACATTATCAATCAGCTTGGTGCTGCTGGTGCTCCTATTCCTAAAAATCAGATTGCTACTCAACTTCTTTATACCATCAAAGATCCTTTATATAACAATATCATCACTATTTTGTCTAACAAGGATGATATCCACTTTGACAAAGCATGTATATCTTTTATTGAATATTCTCAACGTCATGAGCATCATTTGAAAAATCTGATGCCGTTTTGGTCACTCGTGAACAAAGGGATTTTGATGCTGCTTTTGTTGCTCGCAAGCATCTCGCTTCACGTTTTCAGCAGGGTGGACGCCCTAATCAAGGTGGTAAATCTTCTCGTCTTGCTTATCCTAACAAACATTGTTCTTATTTTGATAAGAAAGGCCATGTGACTTCTGATTGCTGGGCACGTCAATATGATGAGGAGCATGGAGTTACTACAAAGCAACCTCACTTGTCCAAAATTTTTCCTCCTTGTGATTATTGTGCACATACAGATCATCCATCTCATCTTTGTTATAAATGCAGATATGATGGACACTACAAGAGAAAGGCCCTATAGACGCGCACTGTACACACGAAAAAGCGGGCGCATTTATAAGCGCGTGTATCAGCGTATCTATTTAGGCTAGTATAAAGAATGCGTCTATATATCTGTGTTTATAAACGCGCTTATAGATGCGAAAATAAACACACATATTTTTCATTTCTCATAAAGTCCCTGAATATAACCAAACCTCTGAACAGCTAGTATTTGTTTGAATAGGGCATGATGGGATAGGGCATGATTGGATGTATATACGACATAATTACACCTAGATCATAAGCTAGGACATGATATACATGTATAGGATCATACAGACATGATATACATGTATATACGACATGATATACATGTATAGGGCATATACATGTATAGGACATGATATACATTACCGACTTTACTTCTTTCTGAGTATTACGAATATACATCCAACCATTCAAAGCTTATTATATATATATGATTTCATGCCCTGTATACATCCAATCATGCCCTATACAAATGTGATTGGATAGGGCATGATGATTGGATGTATATACGACATAATTATCATAGAAGTGATTGATATATGCACATGTTGCATCTATTGTGCACTTAACCTAGCCATGGCTAAAACTTATAGATCAAAGGTTGACTTATTTGCAATATATATATATATATATATATATAGAGAGAGAGAGAGAGAGAGAGAGAACTGATCAATACACTCACATGTCTCATTTGTTGTGCACTTAACCTAGCCATGCATGCCAATTCATAGCATGAGTAGATTGATGTAAATCAGTTGGCTTGTGCATGTGCAAGCTATTCCAATCATCTCAAGGTGCACTTATAGCTCACATATAATTTTAGATAAGGTGGACCACATGTAGCCAATGTGCACATGTCCTCTTTTCATAATCTTTAGCCAGTGTGTCCACTTGTTGGTGACTAAAATAGATCACTGTAAGGATACTTTGCAATACCAACAAGCCAACTACAAATCTCTTATCTATGAAATGTATAAGTAAATTAACTTGGCTAATTTAATGAGGTCAAGTTTTCCCTCCATGGACAGTGTGGTTGGCTATATTCTACTTCAAGGTTATAGGAACTTACAGAAGTCAATGGAGCATCCTAAAAATGACGATACTCTAATTACTATATCAAGTCACTTCATGTACATATCTTTGATTGATTGATGGATAATATGCCTTTCTCTATCTCTTTCGTATACACCTTCATTGCATTATCTCTCTCTAGCTAAAAACCATTTGTGCTTTCTCCACCTATTGATACTTGCATGCAATTGTAAGTGGGATGGTCTAGTAAGTCACCACATATGTGCCGATTGACTTTCCAATGTGTTATCTCTTATCCTCAAGCTTTGTTATATATGTCACCACATAGGTCAATTGATTTGCTAGTGTACCATCTCTCATCTCAAGATTTTCTATATATTTCACTAGTATTCTCAATCAAAAACATCATATCAAGCATATCTTGCATTAATCAAGCAGATTGGCCAACCCAACATAAATGAAATTGTATGAATAGCAATATAGATCAAGATCTTAGCTTAAATCGATGACACCTTTTTGCACAATATAAACTGTTAGAGTTTAACTACAATATATAATGCCTACAAATAAGAAAGAGGCTTGATTTGTTGGACCACTATGCACATACAATCTATGTATGTCATATTCCCTAAATGCATGCATTGATACTTACAACATGGAGGCAAACATTTTGATATTGAAAGACTAGGAAAGTCATGCCACGTTGATCCAAAAACAACCATAAGCTAGCATCTCATCAGTTCAATTGTTCTTACGCGTCTGTAAGCGCGTGTAATAGGTATTATCTGCGCATATACATGCACAATTACACGCGCTTACAGACGCGCCACACAAATATTAAAAAAATTTAAAAAAAGTTGTGGCTTTCTTTTCAAACCTGTGCTTTCTTGCGTTTTTTGCGCGTTTTTTGCAGTTCGAGCTCGACATCACTACTCATGTCTATCTATCACTTCATGAAGACAATGAGGCAAGGAAATAAGAGTAACAAGAGAACACGAGGAAAGAAGAGCGAAAGAGTAAAGAACAAGAGCCAAATAGCAAGGAAGAGAAGAAGATTCAAGCAACTTACCAAGGGAAGGGAGAAGGAGGACAAGGAGCTTGCAACCTAGCCGCCACCCATTGGAACCTACAAATAAGGTGAGTTCTTCTTCTCTCTCTCAATCTTGTTTGCTTTCTCTGTCTGTTTATCTCTCTTTTCTCTCTCTTTACATGTTGGATCCTGTCATCTATGAAGGTTTTTTTGCATGTTTTTAAACCAAGTTTGAAAAGAAATCGTTCGACTGTGCATGTCTGTCATCACGTCCAAATGACAATGTAGACGCAGGTATAGACACGAAAATAGACGTGCTGACAGACGCACATAGAAATGCAGATATAGACACATGATGTAATATGTTTTATCTCCACAGTGTAATATGATTTTTCTTGTGTAGATGTGGAATCCTGGATCCTCCAGCACTCATCCAAACAAGGAGCAATTCATAGAGGAGATTACCAATTATCTTGGTTGCCCTCCCACTGCAAAGGAGGTTTTCAGTGTGATGTCTGGGACACCTATCACATCTTTGCCTACACAGGGATCAGTTGAGGTACATGGATTGGCCGAAGCATGCACATCTGTAGAAGCACATGTATCGAGTGAGGTAGAGGGTAGTGCCCATCGAGGGAGGAGGGAGAGTCGCGCAGGAGAACGAGGAGGTCAAGGGCTTTGTGGGGGTTGCCTAGGAGGTGGCTCTTGATCACCCTCATCGAAAAATGAGAGATGTGAGCCTCCACAAATGTACTACTCTGTCACTAATGTTGGTGGTATCTTGCATGACTCTGAGGAGAGGGAAGTGATAGCCTACTTGAGGAGTGTCGTGCATGCCACATACAAAGATTGCATGATTCCCTTCAAGCACAAAAAAAATGGTTTGTGGCAAGAGGTGCTGCGGGCAGTACATAGAAGGTACCCTAATCCCAAAAATTCACGATTCTCAGATGATTGGAGACGGTCAAAGGTGAGAGACACGCTTCATAACAAGAGGTCTCACCTTATGACACGCACCAAGGAGTCACTGCAGAGACAAGAGCAGGGGCGCCCTGGATATGGCCAACCACCCAATTGCCACCGCAAGGAGTGGAAAGAGGCCAAGAAGAGAGCAGTGGAGAAAATGACAAGTGGCCAGCATGCAGAGGCGCGACGTATCCAGATGGTAACCATGGGATCGTCGCATTATGGATCGGGTGGCAGGGAGTCATGGGATGCTGAGTTTGTAAGTATTATTTGATTTCTTTTTTAAAATTAAATTTTGTAATTTGTTTCACTTCATTATGTAGTGTATTCTAATACGTTGTATGTTAAAATTGTTTTGTAGTATCATATCATTGGTAGGATGCCTACTCCTAGAGAGGTAGACTACCATCGAGGTCATAACCGGGCGTCCACTTGGCAACATTTCTACAAGGAGGGACTCATCACGCAGGAGCAATATAATCGCACCATGAGGATTCCAGCACCAGAAGAGGTATGTTTTATTTTTTACATGAAAAGTATAGATAAATCTAATTTATTGTTTGTAATGGTATTTATATACCTTAATCCTTTGTGTAGGCGAACCCTGATGTAGTTGAGGATAACGAAGGGGGGACTAGTAGTAGCGGTAGCAGCAACGGCAGCGGCACAGGCAGCGGTGGTGGTAGCGATGATGATGTCTCTTCTGAGGAGATATAGAGGAGCCCCATGCATGCATGCCTCTCCTTGGCTTGTAATTTTCATTTTTGATATGTATTACTTTCAGCTAGTGCTTGCGACCATGACCATGCTTGAGGTCACAAGCACTAGAAATCATAATGTAAAAACGTTTCATCTATATATATGAAATTTCGTGTTCTACATACATTGTTTTGTTTTCAGTAATCCAATCTACGAAACAATCTTTCTCCGTTTTCCCTAAGCATATAATTTGATGTTGATGGGGGAAAAAAAACTAGAGAGCATGTCGCTTGCAAAGTCACATACTCTTTGGTTTTTTTTTCATACCTCTGTTTTACGTGTCTATCAGCGCCTCTAAATTGCAGGATAAATGCACGACTATTCTCGTCAAAAGCTTGCAGAGTAAACATTTTTTTAGACGCGTAGATACACGCGTGTATAGATGCATAATATGAATATATCCACTTTTTTATAAATATGATTATATATTTACGTAGCATGTCAATACGCACGTCTATATGTGCGACCACATAGGCATGTAACTCTGACTATAAGCGCGCTTTTAGACGCGATACTGTAGGCGCAGAAGTAGACGCAGTAATAAACATGCCCGACATTTTTTTTCACAGTTCAAATATTGCATCTACAAGCGCATCTATGGAGCCTTTTTGTTGTAGTGGAAGAACGTTCTTGAGCTTATATTGTTCAATAAACTACAACTGATGATGATCATACTCATCAGGAGCTCAATTTCATCCATCATGATATCTCTTCAAAAAAGGTACTTCATGTTCATGATGGTTCTCTATTCATCGTTGATTCAGGTGCCACTGGAAACATGACATACCAATCGCAGTGGCTTCACAATTATCATTCTCTTCCTAACAAGAAGTTTGTTTACCTTACGGATAATACGACTTGTCAAGTCAAAGGAGTGGGTGATTTATATCTGGGGACTATTTCATCCACTAGAATATTAAGGGGAGTTCTTTATGTTCCAAATTTGCAAAAAAATCTTCTTTCTGTTGCTCATCTAGTTGATCTTGGTTTGTTTTTTGGCTTTGATCATAATCAATGTCGTATAGAGAAAGACAAACATACTATAGCAGTGGCTCCTCAACATGGTAATCTATTTGAGCTATCATTGAACAATACGGTTGCAATGTTGTTACTGCCCCTAGAGATGAAGATTGCAAATCATGGCATCAACGATTTGCACACTGCGATTTTGCCAAAATTCTTGATCTTCATCGTCATGGTCTTGTGCAAGGTATGGATCTTAAATCTCATCCACGTATGGGAATATGTGAGTACTGTGCACTTGGAAAACATCATCGTTCGCAAGCCCTGCTCAACCATTTGACCAACAGAAACCAGGTTCTTGGTGATATTCGGGACATGAAATACATCCGACATGTATTTCTTTTTCTCATCCTGTATAGACAAAGGAATTTTTCCAATCTGCACAATAGGATGTGCAGTATCATCACCAGTCTCCACAAATCCTGGTTTTTCCATTTTCCTTGTATCCTGCATCCATTCTGCATGGCCTGTCATGTGGTTTGATGCACCTGAGTCAACATACCACACATCGTTGCTTTCTTCTGCACTTGTCACAGAATTGGTCATGTGTTGCACCATAAACAAATGCTCATTTCTGTCATCACCCTGTCTACTAGAAGATGCATAATTCCCTTGTTGCAATTTTTCATTCATGATGTCATTTTTCTTTTTATAGCAGTCTTTAACCATATGACCCATTTTACCACAGTAGTAGCATTCAACATTGTTGTTTGCATTTTGGCCTCTTTGCCATCCACCACGACCTCTTTGGCTCCCCTGCCTCTAGAGTTACCACGTCCTCCTCCATAGGACTGGTTTTCTTGAGTTTGCTGCATATTCTGATTTCTACCACGGCCTCCAGATCGGCCTCCTCTACCTCTGCCTCTACCTCTTCCGGCATTTGAGTAGAAGACAGCTTCTTTTTAAGTTCCTCCTAAAGAAGATGCACCGCCATTTCTCTGCTCCTCAGAAATTAGAAGAGCAATCAACTCCTCAAAATCAGAAAATTTTTCACAGACAGAAATCGATGTTCGAAACTGTGCATAATCCTTTCCTAGACCATTCAAGGTCAGAGAAACTAAATCATCATCTTTCACTGGCGACCCAATGGAATCAAGTGCATCTGCAATCTTCTTCACATTCATGTAGTAGTCATTGATGCTCATACTTTCTCTTTGCACATTGTGCAACTCTTGCTTGAGTTGCATTTTCCTGGCTACATTTTTGACAAAGTATCCCACGCCTCCTTTGGCGTACTTGCATCCTGAATATGCACAATCATAGAGTTTGAAATACTGATAGACAGCCAGTACATAACTTTTCTAGCTCTCTCATGCCATCCTTTAAATGCCTACATCTGCTGTTGATTGGGAACATAAGGAAGAACTGGTTCTTCTTCATTTCCTGCAACGAATTCCCAATATCCTTTTCCCATAAGGAAATTCGTCATTCTAAACTTCCATGCTTGGAAGTTGTTCTTGTCAAGATTTTCAGTGATAATTTGTGAAAGAGAATCAGACGCCATTACAAAACACTACAAAAAATTTTGTCACTGCAAAGAACACAGCTTCAGCCTCACAAGGGCAAATCTGCAAAACTGGCGAAAGTGGTATTTGACCACACAGTTACTTCCTAGTGATGATTTTACATCAACAGGAAACAAGGATGATTCTGTAACTCCCAATGTCTCTGCGCACAGGCATACGATACAATTTCTACAGTAACTTTTCACTGACCTATAGAACAGTGGTCGAACAACATAAAACAGGACCTTTTCCTAAGTGCGTGCATAAAACTTCCGCCTCCAAAACAGGCCCCAAAATGGCCTCAAATAAAAAAAACAAAGCCTAGGGCTAAAGCCCTTCCCCACAGCATATACTGCCCTCTTGCTATACCACGAAGGGCGTCTCAATCTGACACAGTGCACTCTTGCACTTTTCGACTGTGCTACCTGCAAAGACTTGCTCCCAAAACAGAAAAATGAAAGCAACACTGGTCCTCTTACCAGAACACCGCAAACTTGGTTTGCTTTCTTGAGCTCCTTACTAGGAACAAGGCTCTGATACCATGTCAAGATTGTGGGAGAGAAGGAAGGAGTCTCACTTGTAGCTTTCTTGCTTGCACAATGGGGGAATACACATACAGCTGGAGACTGAAAACAATTTTCCTCTTCTTAGTTGTGTAAGCCAAAAAGAACTCTAGTACATAGAAATAGAAGAACCCTATATATGGGTCTCAAACCAAACTCAACTAACTAAGGTGGCATACTAACTGAGCCATGAACTAGAGTAGATAAGGATAGCTATCATCTAGCTATTATTCATGGGCGGCGTACCAACCGCATCTACAGCTAACAAGTCGGTGACATAAATGCACAACAGTCACCCTGGCATATCATGAGTGGAGCTCGATATTTCAACATTGTTAAGGTGTTTGGTCATATTTAGGGACTTTATGAGAAATAAAAAATATGTGTGTTTATTTTCGCATCTATAAGCGCTTTTTAAAAACGCAGGTATATAGACGCGTTATTCGCATCTATATACTAGCACCAATAGATGCGCTGATAAACATACCCGCAATTTCGCGTGTACAATGTGCATCTATAGGGCCTTTCTCTTGTAGTGTAAAGACAAATACCCCTATAATGAATACCCTCCTCAAGAAGATGGATACTATTATCCTGAATATTTGCCCCATTGACTACCACCTAGAAGAAGAATACCTCTACATCAACTACCCCTATCTAGAAGAATACCAACCTCGAGGACTCCAAGAATAGGAAGAAGTGATGGAGTATTATGTGAAGGGAGAAGCATGGAGAATGGAAGTGTATTCACTGGTAGGAAATATTATGATGGAGTTAGGCCACAAGAGAGAAGACAAAGATATGTGGATATGTCAGAAAGATGAGTCCTTGCACCATAGGTTATAGCTCAAGAGATGGATTTTGAGAAGGGGGAGGATGAGATTGATTCTTTTGATCTTGAGACACCTCCACCATTAAGATTGAGGGTGAGGTCACGTCAACACCCTCTTCTGAGAGGCATGGAATGCCTTTAATGAAGGGTGAGGCCAAGAAATAAGAGATAGAAGATGACTTAGACATAGGTAAAAACAAGATGAAAGAAGCAGAGCTCAGAGACACTATTACTCCTAGCATAAGTGTTTTTGGCTCCAATGCCAAGGTATAAATCTTATAAATGCCCAAATGGTCCCCCAAAAAGACTTAAGTAAGTTTGAAATAAGCTGAAGTGAGCAAAAGATCAATGGGACTTATTTATACCTCGAGGTCCTAACTACAATGCAAGTTTGAAGTGAAGCTCTTTCTCGAGCAAGTGATAGAGAAGCTCCTTCAGTAATACTTTTTCAATTTGATTATATCTAGCTTTTGCAATTAGAAGCTCTTCTTTTCGGGCATACATTTTTTAGACATTATATGTACATGACATTTGCAAATGAATTGTACAATAATATATCATGCATATAGCTAGAAGAGTTGCAGGGATGCATGTCCTACCACCCTATATTTTTCCCTCTGTAATCATCACTATTAATGTCGGAAATTTAATTTGCAACCGTTGCTATTAGCATCATTGTACAGGGATGCTAATAGTGATGAAAATAGTGATGCTAGTAGTGATCTATATAGCGATGAATTTATTACATCGCTAATGAATTTATCGCATCACTAATAGGGATGTGAATAGAAAGATGACGGGGGAATTGTTTCCGTGAATAATTTTTTTCCTTAAATGTCTTTATTTCTTCTATAATTTTTAGTGCAAGAAGTGATTGTGGAGATAAAAAACTGGATACTAGAAATATTTCTAGGTTTCTTTGCTCCTATGCAAAAAGAAGCTAGAGTTGGCCAATATACTAGTAGATGACTATCAAGATATTTCAGCAAGGTTGTTTTTTATCTAATTTAAAGCCACATAGAATCAATCTTCACAAATTATGAAAATACATGGGGTAATTTTAAGAAATTCCTAAAAGAGAGTATTTCATAGAACATACAAACAGAATAACCACATTGACATTTCTAGAGTGGATTCATAAACCTATAGAAAGGGCCTCTTCATTTTAGAGCTACAAAGAGAGTCTAAGATAAAGTATGATCAATTGGACATTGTAGAGTAATTATCTCTGCTCCAAGAAATAATCTCTTTTGTTTTTACAAGTTACGACCCTTCACCACCTACAACTAGAGCTATATAACTATTAGGGAATGATACTATAGAGCAATATATAAAGAGGGAATGGAAATACATACTAGATGCTCTATCAAATCTAGTGAGAAAGAGAGTTTTTGGTCATTTCTAGACCTATGTTAAGTTGGTCAACACAGGTGTTAAAGCCAATGATTAGGCATCTTCCATGCCTTTTTCAAATTCTTTGAAACTCACTGCCATGGATGCAGTTATAAAAAATATGCGAGATTTATAGATCAAGATTCTTAAGCTTCATGGATGAACTTCTCTAAAATATGCAACATTTAGATATCAAATTTGTTAAACTTAAAGGTCTTCGAAGACCCTTGCTAGGAAGACTTTGTCATCATGGCGTATGGTGTGATATTACAAAGCATGACTGCAAAGATTATGACACTACAAGATATAGGCCTTATACCGACGTTAAAAGCGACGAAAATGTTAATAACAAAAAATTTTCCCGTTGTCACAAAAAGTGTCGTTATTGGCGACACCATAGAACAGTTGGTATCAGTGTCGTTATCATCGTCACTATTTGCATCGGTATCAGCGACACTGATACCAATGCAAATAGTGATGCTAATAACGATGCTCTACGACGCTAATAATGACGCTCTATGACGCTAATAATGATGCAAATAACGATGTATGCAGGTAAATTTGCGACACTAATATCGACGGTAACATGGAAAAAGAATTTTTGTGGCAGGGCAGCAAGCTGCCCTGCCACATATAGCATTGTGTGCTTTATTTGGGCCATACAAAATAGTTTTTGCATTGTGCATAATGCTCGTATAAAAAAAAACAAAGTGTACTTAAATCATAACACTGATACATGAAATAAATACATGATTACATAATGAAAGCGATTGGTACAATCATGAAAAGATATCTCTACTACCTAGAAAATGTCTACGCAGATCAGGTGACCAAAAAAGAAGGGTGTATGACCTCCATGGATCCAAGAGCAAGCTACATATCCTCACCATCCAAAAGCTTGTCTCGTTGCAAAGGAGCATCGAATGGACTTTGCAAAAAAAGAAACAACTACACATCACTCTACCATACAATAATGCATTCTAATTAAACATGGTAACTACGGACAAGAAAGATGAGTGACTTATAGGGCTGCCGTGTCTATACAATCGATCGATCAATGTAGTGAGACTGTGCCTCTCTGTATATCAAGTCTCAAGGCTGGTCAGATCGGGGTTTGTAATGGAGTGCTGCAAAGAAAAAAAAATACTAATTGTTAGAAACATGATTGTCAGTACAAAGGATATTGCAAAAAAATAAGCAAGAAAAACAAAAGAAAAACTTACAAAGTCCTCCAGATATGTCCTGTGGCTGCCACTCCCAAGATGATGGACCACTCCAGCCTCTAGTTGTGCCCTTGTCACCTCGCTTTGTTGACTCAAACGTCCTGGAGAATCTATAGCCTCCTCCCTCAATCAGCGCCAATCGTCCGCATATAGCCACTTGGGCTTTGCAGCCCCACTTTTGAGTGCCTTGCGTGCGTCCGATCGTCTGTGTGACATATATGTACGCATGTAGTCCATCATCCAGTCCATAGAAAATCTATATGTTGTGGCTGGAACTGGAAACTCCTCATGCAAGGATGCTACTATGTCGTCCTTGCTCCCCTTCAATATGTTTTTCCAATGATCTAAAACATGTCGAAAAACTTGTTGGCACAACTCTCTCATGCGAGCCATCACCCTCCTCCCCTCATCATTCATGATGATGGCTCCTCACCTATCATCCATAAGATAGGCATATCCCTCTGGGGTATGCATAAGATGGGTCCTCTACCACCTGTGTCCACGCTCTTGGGCATATCCAAGAGACCCCTGTACATTCAGTATATCGACCGGGGTAGTATTTATCGGTGTAGAATCCATAGGGGTGCCACCTCTGCAGACGGTTGAGAAAAATCCAGAGTAACTGGAGTAGATGTCCCCACAAGTGTGACAAATCATGGAGGTGATGCAACTCTAGCAAAATGACGAGATGGAGACACTGCGTCCGTGCCTCTACAGCAACCACTTGAGACACGCTCCCTGAAACCACCATGAGAGCGAGGAGTCGCACCGTGCCGACTGCGAACTCATTGCCTCCATATCTCTACAACATCCCCCTGACCTTGAAGCACTCTCTCCCTCTTGCCCTAGTTTGGAGCATCGACCTTGTCTGCTCAAAGCTGAAGCATCTAATCGCGTCAAAGTAGATCTAGTTGAGCGACCTGACAATATCCAAGACAGCTCCTAGTCCGCCATGTCTCTGAATCTCACCATCTGATCTGAAGACATGCGCGTGAAGATATCTTGCAACTCCTCATCGCTCATCCCTCGACTCATCCTGAAAAGGTCACCTGCACAGACAAAAAATGATGTTAGCATAATCAATTTAAATCATACAAAGCACGATAATATAAATCTTAAAAAATGATCTCACTTAAAATGCATATCTTATGTACCCTTATAAGCAATTAGTCAACGAATTGAGTAAGTGGATGCTCCAAGTATGAAGTATCCTATGGTCCCATGTCAATCTCTTGACACAACTCCACATACACTAGAAGGTCGATAGACATGTCATCACAAAAGGATGAGTCCACCTCGTTCTCAACCTTTATTTCCATCATTGTTAGCCGATGTTGGCTCCTCTACATGCTCCAAGCTTTTGATGGCCTCCACCCCTTGTGATATTGACCCCTCTATTTGGATATTGTTCTCATCTATGCTCGGAACATCGCTTTGATCATATACTCTCGCAGTTCGGGGAGCTAAAGGTATAACATACCACCATCGAGGTTGTCGGGGATCTGGATAGAAGATTACCTATTCACAAACACGTATAAGAGAGATTAAACTATTGTGACATGTACAATGTCGTAATATAATTCATAAACAAATGAGTTCATGCACCTATTCACAATGGGCTGGCAACACAAAGATGTTGCCCAAATCCGTCCATTTTTTTTCGGAATCTATTTCGAGAAATCTAGATGGACCTCGTCCAACTGTTGCTCTAGCTCTTTCAAGTACCACTTTGAACCACTACACA
Source organism: Lygodium microphyllum (assembly GCF_053477565.2). NCBI lineage: Eukaryota > Viridiplantae > Streptophyta > Polypodiopsida > Schizaeales > Lygodiaceae > Lygodium > Lygodium microphyllum. The sequence continues at coordinate 36,562,464 of NC_141143.1, read as the reverse complement.
TCGAATAGTATCATGGAGAAGCTACGGTAATCCACCATAACAATGCTTTGCAAGCTCCCAAAATACTCCATCTCATCTATAACCATGTTTGGATCCATTGCTCGTCGTCGGCTCTCCTACTCCAACCTTGCCATGATACCACAGTCCATTGTGGAGTGCATTTTGTCAATACGCTCCACGCGAAAACTCCATCCGCATGACCACGCTTTATTATATATTTTGTATTGTACATTGAAACACTCAAATTAGTTGTCGCATATAAAATATAGATACGATAAATCATAAACATGTCATCACCTTTGGACTACATCCCCTTGAGAATTTCCACTCCTCCATTGAGACCTCCGCCCCTTCGCGAGACGTTACGGTCAAAGCTCCATACAACCATCGTGTTAACATGAATCCTGGCATCTCCTCCATGCCCTTAGGATATCGAATTGGTTGATGGTGCATACTATGTCGAAATTGAGATCGCGCTTCCTCTCGATCTTGCCTAGCGATCTGGTACTTGGCGGGCCACGTCTCCATAGAGGCATGGTGCAACATACAAAATCGATTCACCTTCTTCTCCATTACAACATCCATTCTTTTTTCTACCCCATTTCCAACCACCACATCTCTGGTCAGTCTATCATCCTCCTTCAACGACCATAGCATTTTTTTGTATGGATCCACCGTTGGTAGCCATTGTGAAATATGCACTAGCGCCTCAGACACCAACCAACCTTCAACCATGCTACCTTCTAGCCGAGCTCGTTGTCGCACAAAGCCTTTCAGGGTTTTCATGAAGTACTCTAATAAGAACATCCATCGCACATGGACAGGTCCAACAATCTCCACTTCATCTACAAGATGCACAAAAAGGCACATTTGTATCGTGAGCATGTTGGTAGGTAGGTATTTCTCAAAGAGACAAATCGTCTCCAATGCTCCCCACCTCCGCGGATTCAATAGAGGACATCTTAATCTCTTTCTGTGAGATCCATTGCACCAAAGTTGACAACTTGTAAATGGCGCCATGTATTTCTGAAATAAGGCATCCTGCAATCACGATCGGTAGTACAAACTGCCACAAATGAGAAAGCATAATGAAAAATGGCTACACTCCAAATAGTAAAATGTGCATGCCAATTACAATCCATTCGTAGTACAAACATGATATATCTTATGCTAGTCATGGGATTTTAGCCCTGATAATTGGTCGTCTTTAGAAAATGTAGACTTGAGAGAACACATCATACCCGTCAGAGTGCAGATGTACTTGACTACTTGCTTCACAATGCGTTGTTCTTTAGTGGACAAAACCCAAGGAGCGCAAGGTAGCTGCATACGACCATTAGGACTCGACTGTGACCAAAGCGCCTACATCTTGCCTACCTCCTTCAAATCCATTCTTGCCCCTATAGTGTCTCTCTTTCCTATGATGTGGTCCCATAGCAAGCTGCCCACATTCTTGAAAATATGCATGGGATCCAACAAGTGATTGATCTATAAGTGGGTCCAATATGGCAACTCATAGAAAACTGAGAACCGTCGCATTCTATTTGGATGTGACTCTGCGTGGACCATTTTCAGTTGGTACCAGCTTTCGGCATTCATACATGTTAGAGGTCTTCCAAGAAAACCTTCCCTGAGTTCATGATCCTCTGGCAAGAAAGTGGTGTGTCCTTGATACACCATCTTTTTCATGGTTCGTGACCTTCGGGAGTCTAACTGTGGCCCGCACAATGGAGATGCATGAAAACTTGAGGTAACCAGACCTGTTCCAACACCTCTATCCAGTGAATACAAACTTAAATGAGATAAAATATAGATATTACCAATGAGAACAAAAGCCTATTTACCTGAGCACTCTCCGAATCTCGAAAAGTCATGCATCGTCCACATGAGAATGGCTCGAATATTAGCGGACCATCGACCATCGCTCTTGCTCATATCTTGCACGCTGGCCCCCTCCTCCCACAAAATCTTAAGCTCTTCAACTAATGGACAAAGATACACATCCATATTTTTGACTTTGTAGCGGCCAGGGACGAGTAAGCTAAGGATGAGATGTCCTTTCTTCGTAGAAAACCATGGAGGGATATTGTAGTTGACAAGGACTATAGGCCACACACTGTAAGAAGTTGAGTGCAGACCGAACAGATTCACACCATCCATTGCAAGATGGAGCCAAATATTCCTTGGCTCTCGAACAAAGCATGGGAATGTAGAGTCAATGTGGCTCCATGCATGTGAATCCGTTGATATTCATTGAACTCCATCTGTGGACCTATTCTGTGCATGCCACATTGTCAAGCTCACCATGTCGGACATACGAAACATGTGGTTTATGCGAGGGATAAGTGGAAAGTGTCTAAGAACTTTTTGAGGGATGGTTTGTCCTTGCAAGTCCTGTCGATACCTGTAAGCATCACACTTTGGACATGTCTCCATAGTCTTGTATTCTCCTCAAAACAGTATGCAATCGTTGATACATGTATGGATGTTTTTGTAGTCCATGCCAAGCTTTCGTAAAACATGTTGTAAACCATCCCCTAATATGTTTAATGTTTTTTCTCTCTTTTTCTCTCTCCTCTCCCTCTCTCGTTTCCTTTTCTCTCTTCCTCTCCCTCTCTCATTTCCTCTCCCTCCCTCACCCTCACCCTCTCCCTCTCGTTCTCTCTTTCTCTATTATGTTTAACATCTTTTATCTCTTTTTCTTTGTCCTCTCCTCTCATTTTTTTCTCTCTCCTCTCCCTCTCTCATTTCTTCTCCCTCCCTCACCCTCTCCCTCTGTTATCCTCTTTGCCTATTATGTTTAATGTTTTTTCTCTCTTTTCCTCTCCCTCCCCCTCTGTTTGTCTCTCCTTACCTCTCCCTCTCCCTATCTTTCTCTCTTTCAATGTTACCCTCTCCCTCCCTCTCCCTCTCCCTCCCTCTTCCTTTCCCATTTCCTTCCTCTCCCTCCCTCTTCCTCTCCCTCTCTTTCTCTCTCATTTCCTCTGCCTCTCTCAATACACAAAAATTATACCAAAAACAAGTAAAAGAGAGAGATAAAACTCCCTCTCCCTCTCTCATTTTCTCTCCCTCTCCCTCTCCCTCTCTTTCTATCTCCTTCCCTCTCCCTGCCTCTCCCTCTCCCTCTCTCATTTCCTCTCCCTCCCTCTCCCTCTCCCTCTCCCTCTCTTTCTCTCTCATTTCCTCTCCCTCTCTCAATACACACGAATTATACCAAAAATAGGTAAAAGAGAGAGAAAACTCCCTCTCCCTCTCTCATTTTTTCTCCCTCCCCCTCTCCCTCTCCCTCTCTTTCTCTCTCTCTCCCTCCTTCTCCCTCTCTCATTTCCTTTCCCTCCCTCTCCCTCTCCCTCTGTTTCTCTCTTATTTCCTCTCCCTCTCTCAATACACACGAATTATACCTCATTTCCTTTCCCTCCCTCTCCCTCTCCCTCTCCCTCTCTTTCTCTCTTATTTCCTCTCCCTCTCTCAATACACAAGAATTATACAAAAAACAAGTAAAAGAGAGAGAGAAAACTCCCTCTCCCTCTCTCATTTTCTCTCCCTCTCCCTCTCTTTCTCTCTCCCTCCTTCTCCCTCTCCCTCCCTCTCCTATTTCCTCCCTCTCCCTCTCCTTGTCTCATTTCCTCTCCCTCCCTCTGCCTCTCCCTCTCTTTCTCTCTCATTTCCTCTCCCTTTCTCAATACACATGAATCATACCAAAAGAAAGTAAAAGAGAGAGAGAAAACACAAAAGCAAAGTAAAAATGGACAATGCACTCACCGTAAAGGGTCGAAGAAGGGTTTGGCGACTCCTCTTCCCGGCGGTGGCTCCTCTTCGCCCTCCGTACACCTCCTCCTCTTCTTTGCAAAAGGCGGCGGTGGCAGTGAGAAGCCTTCTGTCTCCTTCTTTCTCTCCCTCTCTGCAAGATTCTTCCTCTCCCTCTCTCTCTCTTTTGTGAATGCACGAAAAATGATGCGCTCGGGTTTCAGCCCGTGTTTTTTTCCTCTGGGTACCGTCGCTATTTGGGTCGCATTTGCGATGCTAATAGTGATGTAAATAGCGACGCTACTATTTCTCGTCGCTAAACTGCGTTGCTATACCCTCATATCCTTGTAGTGTGATTCATATAGAGATACTTTAAGAAAGAATGTGAGTTTTGGAAAGAATGGAAAGATTCATAAAAAAGAAAGTGGTGTGCCCCTTTCTACAAACTTGAAAGAAGGAAGGTACGGTGAAGATTCTTGAAGATCTTGTAATGTGGAATGCATATATAACAATAAATGTTGCTATCTATGGATTGCAAATAGAGAGATCTCCAATTTTTAGTGTAGGTATGTAAATAGAGTTACCCACGCCATGCAGTCTATAGGTAAGGGTAAACTGCCAAAGATAGAGCTAAATGATGAAGGCCTGAGTATTAGAGAGAAGACTGGGTGGGATTCCCCTATGAGTTCCTTTTCTATTTATGCTTATTTGCTGAAGCAACAAAATACATATGTAATAGTGGAAGATAAAACAAAAAAAGATGACAAAAACCTAAGGACGTCAAAGAGGATTATTAGAGGGTATGGAATGATTTGGGGATTCTATACTCTCCATTTATCTTACTATGCCATACACGTACACCTACATAACATGGTGTTGTAGCTTGGCAATGATTCTTCTTTCTTGATTGTTCATGCTGAGCTAACTTATATTATAGTCAAGCAAGTACATGAAGTCCAAAGGAGTCACAAGTGTCCTAAGCTTTTTCTAGGTGTAAAAGATAAGCAGGGACAATCATTAACAAGAGTTTTATCTTGATTAGGGGTGTGATTGATGGGCACTAGATTTTGGATGGATGTTGGGGAGTAAGAGCTAGATCCAAGGTTTTAGGTGCTAAATCCTTCAAGTTATTCTAGTATTGCCCCCTAGTATAGAAGGAGGACCTAAAGACCAATACAAAAAGGATCTTAAAAAGGTTTTGGGAGAGAGGATTCTAAATAGCAAAGCCAAGTTTACTTAGGGTGAAATGAAAAATCCATGTGTTGCATTGATAGACTGTGGCTCACAAATAAATGTTATGGTGAGAAGTATTTATGAGAATGGAAGATGACCTACATAGGTTGACCATGTAAAGGGGATACACACAACCAACAGTTTTTTAGGAGACCTATATGTTGCCTCTCTAAAGGTGAAGTAGGATTCATGTCCATATATTAGATGTATAGGATGGTCACCATTTCTTTATGTAGAATTCCTCATTATAGCTAGCGATGTTAGGTCAATCATTTATTAGTACAAGGATGGAGACTAAAGTTTCGGATGATGGTTTTTTCTATGCAAGAATCAAGATCAAAGATAATAGAATAGCATTGTAGTTTATGGTAGCCTATGTCAATGATGTAAGAAATAGAGATATTTTGAGGGATTATCGACTATCTTCCAATGCTATAGAATTTTAAGAGCTAGTTTTCTAGTAAGTACTTTTGTGATGCGAGACTACAATGATACTAAAAGGAGAAATCTCCCCCCTAATATTGCTACAATGAGGATACTTTTACTTTGAGCTTCATAGGATTATTAGTAGCACATTTGTGAAATTCCAAAGGATTAAAGAAATGAACAAATAAAGCTTCCAGACTTTATATTTGTAGGGTAGAAAAAACTATGAAAGAGTAGGATTTTTTACAAGATGATGAGAGGATCACTACAAGATACATGCCTCATACCGACATTCAAAGTGACGAAAATGCTCATAAAAAGAATTGCCCACGTCGTGGCTTAACATGACAGTATTAGTGTCTCCATGGAACCATCACTATTGACATCGGTATTTGTGTCACTTTTGCGATGCTACAAATACGGATGCACATATTGACAATTTGCGATGCATATTGCGATACCAATAGTGACGTGTGCATTAAATTTGCGATGCTAATAGTGATGGTTATAGAGGGAAAAAAATTCTGGCACGGCAGTAAGCTATCCTGCCACATGTAGCACTATGTGTTGTATTTACATTCTACAAATGGATTACATGTTATGTGTACAATGGTTGTCAAAATGAGTGCAAAATATATTAGAACCCACAAGAATGATTAAATACAAGATTGTCGATTAAAACTCATGGAATCAGGGCAATATAGAAAGGATGATAATAACATAGTACATAGAAGATGGTTGCATAGTTCACAAGAACAAAAAGAAAGAGGATGTGCACACTACCAATCCAAGTGTGAGCTATAGATCCTCACCATCCGAAAGCTCATCTCGACACAAAGGAGCATCAAATGGATTCTGAAAGAAGAAAACAACTACACATCAGTCCACCATTCATAATGCATTTTAACAAAAATAGTAAATATAGATAAGAAAGATGAGTGACTTATTGGGCTGATACATGAATATATTCTATCGATCAATGTAGTGAGACCATGCCTCTCTACATATCGAGTCTCTAGTCAATGGGATCATGGTTTGTAATGGAGTATTACAATAAAACAAAATACAACTCTTAGAAACACGATTGTCAGTACAAGAGATATTGCAAAAAATAAAGAAGAACAAAAGAAAAACTTACAAAGTCCCCTACATAAGTCCTGTGGCCACCACTCCCAAGATAATGGACCACCCCTCTCGCCCGTCATGCCCTCGCTACCTCGTGCTACTGTCTCCAATGTCCCGAAGAATCTATAGCCTCCTCCTTGAGTCTATGCGTGTCATGTGTGTCTAGCCACTTAGGCTTTGAGGCGCCATTGTTGAGTGCCTTGTGTCCATCATCTGTGTGATATGTATGCACACTTGCACTCCATCATCTAGCCTGTGGAAAACCTTTATACTGTAGTGGGAATTGGAAACTCCTCATGTAAGGATGCTACAACGTAGTCCTTGCTTCCCTCATGTATGTTCTTCCAATGGTCCAAGACATTGTGTCAAAAAACTTATTGGCACAACTCTCTCATATGAGCTATCACCCTCCTCCCCTCATCATTCATGATCACAAATCCTGTCATGTCATCTCTACAAGGTATCCATATCACTCTAGGGTATGCCTAAGATGTGTCATCTTCCACGTATGACCACGCTCCTGGGCATAACAACCAGGCGACATCTATATATCTAGTGTACCCATGGGGGTGGTATCTCTTAGAGTAGTACCCATAGTGGTACCCCATGTGGACAGCTGGGCAAGAGTCACTCGAGTAGACATCCTCAAAGCTGTGACAAATCCTATAGGTGATGCAACTCCACCAGAATGACGAGACAGAGACACTACATTAGTGCCTCCACATTAACCACCTGAGCCACCCTCTCTTGAACTTGCACGGGAGTGAGGAGTAGCACTTGTATCTTGAGCTGACCAAGGGCTCATTGTATCCACGTCTTTGTAGCATCCTCTAGAAATACAGCCTCCATCTCCCCCAAGTATGAAGCGTCAACCTCATCTACTAGAAATTGAAGCATTAGAGCAAGATGATGTAGATCTAATGGAACGGCCTAATGGTGTCCAAGACAACTCTTGGTTTGCCATGTCCTGACACAACTCCGCATACATTGCAAGATCGATAAACATGTCACCACAAAAGAATGAGTCCACCTCATTCTCAAAGAATTCTTGGCCTCTTATCTTTTTGTCATCATTACCTGATTCTGCCTTCTCTACGCGCCTTTACCTCCACCCCTTGCAATATTGACCCCTCCATCTACATATTATCCTCATCTATGCTGAGAACATTGCTTTCATAATACACTCTTGCACTTTAGGGAGCTGAAGGCACAACATACCACCATCGAGGTTGTCGAGGTTTGAATAGAAAATTACATGTTTAAAATCACATTAGAGAGATTCAACATTTGTGACATATACCATGTCCTAATAAAATTAAGAAAAACGTGTCGTGCAGATCCGTCCATATTTTTTCGAAATCTATTTCGAGAAGCAAGATGGACCTCGTCGAATAGTTACCCCAGCTCCTTCCAATACCACTTTGAACCTTCGCACATAAAATATTTTTGATATTTTCTAGCTTGCTCATACCTAGTGAGCCACTCTCCATGGATACATGGTGCAACATACAAAAACAATTTACTTTCTCCTCCATTGCAACATCCATCAGTTTTCTATCCCATTTCCAACCACCACATCTCCGGTAGTCTATCATTGTCCTTCTACGACCATAGTATACTATTATTTGAATCCACCATTGGTAGTCACTGTGAAATATGCACTAACTCCTCAGACACTAACCAACCTTCAGTCATGCTACCTTCTAGTCGATCTCGTTGTCACACAAATACTTTCATGGTTTTCATGAAGTGCTCCAAGAAGAGCATCCATCATGTATGGACAAGTCCTGGAATCTCCACTTCATCTACAAGATGCAACAGGAGGTGGGTTTGTATCTTGAGCTCGCGTACTTTCTCAAAGAGATAGACCCTCTCCACTACTCTCTGCATTGCAAATCTAATAGAGGATGTCTTGATCACCTTTTGTGAGATCCATTACACTAAATTTGACAACCTGTAAATTGCCCCATGTAGTTCTGAAGTAAGGCATCATGCAATCGTGATACGTAGTATAAACTACCACAGATGAAGAAGCATTACAAACAACAACTAGACTTCAAATAGGAAAATACATAGGCCACTTATAGTCCATTTGTAGTAGAAGCCTGACATACCTTATGCCAATCATCGGATTTTAGCCCTAATAGTTGGTCATCTTTAACAAAAGCACATCTGAGAGAATGCATCATATCCCTCGGAGTGTGGATAGACTTGATAATTTGCTTCAAATTTGCTCCTCTTTAGTGGAAAAAAACCAAGGAGCATGAAGTAGTTGTGCAAACGATTTCTTATTAAGCCTAAAGTCTAAAATATTAAAATAACAGGTTCAAAATTTTGTGTTTACATTGCTCCACAAGTGGATATTTCATTTTTGAGGAAAACAATGTACTCGAATTTAAGATCCATCTAGACAGGTGGTTTTGCAACATCAAAATCTATAAGGGTGGCTTTTATCGTGCAAAGTACAGTTTTTGAAGAAATCATGAAAATAAGGGTTTTAGTGAGTGTTTTGAGTTCCCATGGAATAAACATATATATATAAATAGTGCTGAGTAATTTTGATCAATCAAAGATCAAATTTTTCATAAATTGTGAATAAGTAAATAGAGAGAAATGGAGAAAATTTAGTTTTTCGTGATAAATAAATAAGAAAAAATAGGATCCATGTTTGTGGATGTGGAAAAAGGTTGAAGCATGAGGATTAAGCCTCGGTTCATCCTTGTTTGTATATTTAAGTGGGGTTTTATTGCTTTCTACATGGAAAAAGACATAAAAATGAACCCTACACCTATGCAACCTTGCAAAGCCTTACTGGTTAGGGGGAAAATAGATTGTAAGAGTGAGAGGTTGTTGGAAATATATAAAATTTTGATTAATTTGGTTTATGCAAAGAATATAGTCTGATAATAATCTAAATTTAAAAACACTAGTAGCACGAGGAAACTCGGTGCTAGTCTCTTGCAACACCACAATAACGCTGTCGTGATGTTATGAGGACACAGTGTGAAAAAGTATGGAATGCATCATCATCTAACTTCTTATTAATCAAGAGAGTCAATGTGATCTGAGTCATTAGTATTAGTATAAGTTGCATGGATTATCCAAAAATACTAGATTATTTTATAATTCTAGCCTATATTTAATATTATTTATTGTAAAAATCTGAAAAAGCTAGGAAAGCTTCTAGATTAGGATTGTATGCAAAAAGCAAGTTGCTTTTTTAACCAGTTAGGAGATTTTTCATAAAAAAGACAGATTGACGAAATCGCACGCACCGCGATCATTGTAAACAGGCTGAAAACTGCAGATTGAACTGAAAGAAGAAGAAGGAGTGATTTGGGAGATCCGTGAGCAGGGGTCCTAAAGCTTCACCCCCCTTTTGGAGCCAACGCAGCCATCAGATTTGGATTCCGAGTAGCAGAGAAGGAGCTGTAATTTTTATGCATGTTTTGTTCTACGAAGGAGCTCCAGGAGATCTAATGCTTGGAGATTGCTTCTAAGTAGTGCGAAGATTCCAGGTTCTTTCAATACATATTGATTCAATTCATTGTGATTTGTTTTTGTAGTGTTTACCACTTAGGTATTTTCTATCTTCTCTTCCATCTCCTATCTCTACTTTCTTCTACTTCTGATCCCTGGTGGATTCGACCTTTCGACAAAAACCCCTCCGACAACGCGTAGGTTGAGAATCATTCAAGGATTGTTTTGTACATCACATGGCTAATTTCTAATCACAAAATGGTTTCACACAATGGTCATACACTTCTATATTTTGCATGCCACATGGTATAAAGCGTGGATACATAGTGCTTTATTGCCTTAAAAAATGACCAACGTGGAGTGTGTAAGGATTCCTAGACTGTAGGATAGACAAGCAGTTCCTTGGGGTATGTTTAGTGAGGAAATATCAACTCTTGGATCTTTCAATACACAAAAAAGTAAAGCTTGTACATTTGTTCTTTATGTTGGAGCAGTGAATCAAGCGGCCAATCCCTGAGATGTAGGAGAGCTGTAGTGGGGCCATGACACTTAGCCAGGAGGTTGCATCCTATGTATGTGATACATGGTATATTATACTAATGTGTATGGGATCTCCCTCCGAGGAGTAGGAGAGGGCAAAGATTGGACTATGTCCTATTACAAACACTAACCAATATTAGAGTTTAATATAGCGTGTCCTTTAGACGCTCCTGGCCATGAGGCTGTGAGGGGTATCTTGTGTGTCTTGGACATCTGGCTAGTTGAAATGTGCCCATCTATCGGCTATTCAAGCACATTTTTGTGGTCCATTGAGAAATAAATCTAAGTATCACCGCCTGGCACTCCCATGGAATGTTCCGAGGTTTGTCACCTATGGTTTTCCAAGTTCGCTTTGCAATGAAACGTTTGCGTCCAAACCCAGTAGGATCAACCTTAAATTTGGGTTTCTATGGGTCAAGGTCTCCTGAAAGTATTCTTAGGGTCAGGTTTTGGACATCCTACTTTACACCGAGATACCCAATCCAAAGCAGATCCATACTGCACTTGGTTCAAAGAGAATGGGAATCAAGAGGCAATGCCCCGCTCAACCTCACTGCCCATAGGGCATAGTCCCATTCCAATCCCCTAAAACAACATGAATCGGATTCTAACCTAACCATACCTAAGGGTCAAAGGACGGTAAAACCTTGTGAGAAACCTCGTGGTTCTCTGGACCATCCTACCGTAGGGCGTACCCCTCACGGTTTTGTCCATCCACTTCCTTTAATAGCTATAGTTTTGTAATTAAGTCCTATCACATTTATGTGTGACATTCAAAATCAACTTCAATAATTAAGACTTTTAGGGAACATGGTTCGTTTACGTAATTTATAGCACAAACACAAAAATAGTGCAAGCAGTTCTTTTGACAAATAAGTTCTTTAACTTATTTTCCAGTTAATCTTTGTCTCATTCCCATATAGGAAAAATTATGTATCCCTTTCGTCCAATAGAAGTACTCGGTCCAAATCACATGTCACCATAATGTCCATCCATTATCTACAATAGGATCTTCCAACGCCCTAGACATTGGGCTCATGCTAGTCTAGAACTCCATTCCAGACTCGCCAAGAGGTGTCCAGAGCTCCACTAACCCCAAGTAACCTAGGAGTGAGACACAATTTTCCATCGTTGGCCTTTTCACCACTCGATCTTCTGCCAGTGAATCGAATAGTGCCCTCTCCGTGTAATCGGCAGTGCCATCTTGGAGATGATCCACTCGTTCAAAATATCCTTCCTTAATTAATCCATTTAGGAATCAAGTACAAACAAGGCAATCAATGTCTTAATATCATCTTTCAAGAAATCATTATTTTATTCCCCATGGTAACTTATCATTATTGACCCTTGCCATGCATTTATCATCAAACACAAGTAATTGGAATAATCATCCAAACCACAATCCAACAATCACTTGATAGTAAAAGCATTTAGCGTATTGTTCAATTAACCAATAGAGAAATGGTATTTCTTTCCAAACATTGCAATAATAGATGCGATAACATTTCCTTAACACATTTGCTCTCACCCTTGGGATCAAAGGGCAACACTATGCAAAATGTTTCTTAGCACTTCCTTCCCTCGGCTGAGACATAGGTTAAGGGTTCAAACATTGTACGCGATATAAGTTCTATAGGTCACTTACATTGATCAGTAATCCAACCTTGAATTGGATTGACAGAAGTTGTAGTTAGTAGATGGGTCTTAAGACATCGCAGTTTCATTTGTCATAATACTTGGTAAGATAAGTGCGAGATGATTTCAGGTAACTAGACTCCGACAAGCCTTGCATTGAGCTAGAATCTAGTTTTTCTTAATGTTTGGGATCTTAGACTAAGTACTTTTGAAGTATCCAAATGTAACGTGTCCACTCGTATCTTCAGGACACGTCTTGGTAGTCCATTGGAAAGGATGTCTAGAAAGCTTCGCCTGGCACTCCATGGAATGTTACGGGGTTTACAATCTAGGGCTTTCCACGTCTTCCACCTAGCGGAAATATTCCGCCTGTTCCCACTTAGGACCGACCTAAATTAGGATTTTACTTATTGGTCATTTCCTAACGGCAACTAGCATCGAACACAAGTGAACTACTTTACACAGAAATACTAGATCCGAAGCGGATTCATGCTGCACTTGGTTCAAGGAGAATGGGAAACAAGAGGGATGTGAAGCTCAACCTCTCTGCCATAAGGCATAGTCCCATTCCATTCCCCTAAAACATCATAAATCAGGATCAATTATAACTCTAGGTCAATGCTTTTGTTGTTCGTGTTTGTTGACAATCTTCTCGTTGTCCATCGTGATTTGAGAAAAGTTCCCAGCCAACCGGGACCACCCATCCGTAGGACACACCTATGGCCACATCCACCATACTTTTCTCGGGTTGTTTTAGTTAACTAATTACCTAACACATTTAGTTGGACATGTAACAATCAGTTTCTTTAATTAGCGCGTTAGGCATTGGTTCTTTCACGTAATCATATCACTTGACATAGAAAAAACAATGTCAAATAAGTTCCTTATTAACATGTTATCATATTTATCTTTGAAATACAAAAAGCCCAGCCCATAGGCTTATCCACAATCCGCCCGAAGGCTATCCAGCAATCCACAGGGATCACTAATCCAAGTTTTCGCTCCTAGACTAGCATGTGGGCCTCGAGATCCAATCCCGAGTCACGTTAGCCACTTGTGCAGGGCTTGGAAGGTGAGGGATTCACGGCCAAAGCCCCCCCTAGCACCCAAGCGTCCTCCTACTCCAAGTAGCACTCAACAGAGAGACCTCTCGTGGCGGGTTCAGTCCACTTTTCCAGCACTGTTTACAACCCCCTTGGTTAGGGTCATGCAGGTAGTCGAGGGTAACTGAAGCTGCCTCTCCCTTCAGGCCATCAACCTAAAGAATTAGATATCCATTTATCCTTTTAATTCATTGATCAAATAAAGAAAAATAATGCTCTTAAATTTGTAATAAGCACAAACATTTCCATTGGTCATTTTTGTTGGCCAGCTACTAAGGAGTGAATCCTTCTTTTCAAATGAGTCTAGCACTCAATCCGGGATGACTTACAACATGGCAAGATCCCCTATATCCTGGGTTAGGGCTGTACCCTATTAACCCGACTTGGTCAATACCTTAAGTTCATATGTTATTCCAATTTATTGGTTTGAACTTTGCTGCAAACAATTATCTTTACTCAAGAAAGATACTATATTAGGATGATTATTCATCCTCTTGCAAGATAACTTGTGTAAGGACCTGCCAACCTCATTTTGGGAATTGGCCTTTCCCTTGTGATCCAACCACAAGATCATATGACTCCGCACTTGTTGCATAAGTGTCACATCGAAATATGAGACTATTCTACTCATCAAATGGAGTTATGAAACAACCTGTTCCTAATTACATGAGGCTGACATTGTCAGTCCTAGGGTTTCAAATTCTATCCTTTTAGCGTAAGATTCTTAGCGACCAACCCTAGATCACTTCTCAAGTATGTTCCGTATTCCCTACATTCGGTGAATGTGGTCAAGTATTTAGGGTATAGGAGTTTTGATTTTTGCAATACATGCGACTAGGTCATGTACTAAATCTTAGTGAGTTCTTTGGAATTGAATTAACTCTTTCTAGAACCAGTACTCCGCAAGTTTTGGTATTTAGGTTTATGTCGATTCAATCTATCTATTTTTTGCAATAATAATGTTATCGTTTCCATAACCATATGACTCATTGTCTATGTGTAAGTTAACTTTTAATCCTAACTTATTGATTTAAGATCAAGCACAGGTTAGGTTATAACCTAATTCCAACTAATCAACTTGCGAACAAGATTCACGCTAAACAAGCAACCTCTTACTAGTAATTATGCAGTTCAAAATGATAATTGACAAGAATTATGCAACGTAAGAATCATTTCATGCCTTGCAATTTCCTATGGATTCTTAGCAATTCCCATGATGACTCATTGCGAACAAGATATGACCTAATAATGTGACATGCAATTTTATACTTCCATGCCTAAATGGAGTGCACTGTCTTAATTTCGTTTTTGTAAATGTGGACTAAACGCATATCAATTTTCTAAGCATTTAAGATGAAAAATGAATCCTATTTCCAACAATTATCCTCGCATGATTATAACAATACCAAATAAAAATTAGGAAGAAAAACCTGGACTTTGGGTGAGATGTCCACGTGGATGCTAGGAGACGATCCTCCTACGGTTGGGCCTTGGGTTTTCTTAGGAGGCATTGCGAATGCAGCCTTTCCGTTGTGGATGCAACTTTGCAACTCCTTTTTGAAATTCCACCGTAGCTCCCTTTGCACCATCTGTCGAAAGCGGTTTTAGAAAGCTTCCTCCTTGAAGTAGGGATTTCACAAAAAAGGGGGTGCTTAAATTTCGGGAGGGCTTTAAAGGTCTTTCGAAGGTAAGGCTTCTTTAAGGCCACGGAAAGGAGATTTTTTCTTGAATTCCAAGGGGGGGAGGGAATACCAACCCTCGTAGCTAGGGTTCCCAAAAGAACCTCGGAAAGGGGGAAAATGGGTGTAGAAGATCCTTAAGTGTGGATTTTCATGTGGGGGACAAAGGGTATGAAGGGCTTTAAGAATGACTTTTTGTATAGAAAGAGAAAAACTTAAGGGCAGTTGAAGGCCCCTTCACGTCAAATATCAAGGAGGGGAAAGGGAGCTTAAGGAGCCCTTAGGGGGATTTTAAAAAAATACGGGGAGAAAAAGGCCTTTAAGGAAAAACCTTTTTGGAAGGGGAAAGGGGGCTTATAAAGCTCCAAGGTTTTTTTGGGGGGGGGGGGGGGGGGGAAGCCTAAGGGAGCCCTTAGGGGAAAATTTGAGGGGGGGGGGGGGGGGGGGGGGTAAGTATTAAGGTGACAGGAAAGGGGGCTTAGGAAGCCACCCTTGGAAGCTTTGAAGGGCTTCTAGAAGCCTCAATAAGGCCACGTGGGGGGTTTGGAGGCCATCAGATGGCAGTGAAAATCAGGCGACTGGGGCAGTAGACGGAAGACAGTGCCCTCCTGGTGACGATTTGCAGCGCCTCCTCTCCACTCCTCCTCTCCCTCTCACGGCAGCAGTAGCGCATCGATGTCCTCAATCTCTCTCTTCCTCACAATGCTCACAGAGTCTCAGCTCCTTCTTGTCCTCCAAGGCTACCATAGCCACTAGCTTTATAGGGAGAGGGAAAGGTTCCTCCCCTCACTCTCGTGGCATCATGCATGCCTTCGACCCCTTCATGAGCTCCAGCGTGCTGCTCATTCATCGCGACTTCCCTCCCTCTTCTCAAGCACGATGTCGGCTGGGGGAGAAGGAGGGGATAATTAACTTAAGAAGAAGAAAAAAAAATTCCCCTTATCCATTTGGCCTTGGCAATAATACATTCTCTCCCCCTTGAAGGAATCGAGATGTCCTCATCTCGAGATGAACTGGGGATATTGATGGTTGAGAGAGATTTCATCTATCGAAGTGGCATCCTCCTTGGGATAATCTTTCCACTGGACGAGGCATTCTCTCATGGTTCTGGAACTGAGTTGTCTCTTCCTAACATCTAAGATCCTGTCAGGCCTTAGGTCAAGGACTCCTTGACTAGGCATTACAACTTGTTGGTCATCAAGTATATGGTTAGGATTAGGAACATACTTTTTCAATAGGTTGATATGGAATACATTATGAACTTTTAGGTTTTCAAGGAGTTGCAATCTATAAGCATTAGGTCCTAGGCACTTGAGGATCTTGTACAGTCCACAATACCTTGGACTTTAGCTTCTTGCAATCACCTAAGGATAGGGAATTCTTCTTAGGGCATACATGAATGAAGACTATGTCTCCTTCTTCGAAGATTCTATCTTGACGCTTCAAATCTGCGTATGCCTTCTATCTATCCTTGGCAGCTTTGATGTCCAGTCTTATTGACTTTATTTGGTTATCCATCTCTTCCAACATCTGCCTTGAAGATTCAACCCTCAAGGTTGGATCTGAGAAGTTTAGGGGACTTCGATAGTCATGACCATACAATGCTTGGAAAGGGGTCATCTGAATGCTTTGTTTGTAAGAATCATTGTAGGCAAATTCAACCAAAGGCAAGTATTGAATCCACCTTTTCGGCTCATGACAACAGTATGCCCTAAGCATATCCTCGATGATTAGATTGACTCACTCTGTTTGGCCATCCATTTTGGGATGGTAAGCTGTGCTAAAGCAGAGTTGAGTCCCAATGGCTTCAAAGATAGCTCTCCAGAAGTGTGATGTGAAGAGAGAATCACGATCACTAATGATTCTTATGGGTAACCCATGTAGCTTGAATATCTCCTTGATAAACAATCTTGCAATGTCCGAGGCTTTATAGTTGGTCTTTACTGGAATAAGGTGTGCAATCTTAGTGAGTATGCCAACCACAACCATGATGGAGTTGTATCCTCCCTGGACTTGGGGTAGGCCAACAACAAAATTCATACTAATGAATTTCCATTTCATTTGGGGAATGTCAAGCGGTTGCAGCTTCCTTGGCATCTTGACATGTTCGGCTTTGATATGTTGACAAGACAAACACTCGGTGACATATTTGAGAACGTCACCTTTAAGCCTCTCCCAATGATAGCTCTTCCTAACTGCACTGAGAGTCTTGGCATAGCCAGGATGACCTAAGAAAGGGGAATCATGAGCTTCCCACAATATCTTCTACTTAAGTGAGTGGCTTTCCGGTATGCATAGCCTCATTCTATAGTAGACAAGTCCATTGTTGATAGAGAATTCATGATACTTAGCCTGCAGCTTTTGATCCTGATCCTTGATAGAGATTTCCCTTAGCATCATTTGATAGGTTGGATCATGGCATGCATCCTCTCTAGCTAACTCAAGTATTGGATTGTTTAGCATAGATACTTTTGTAGCTAGAGATCTAGTTGTTGATGGATTCTGCAAGATTAGGTAATTAAGGAACACCTTGCGACTAAGTGCATCGGCAACTACATTCTCTTTTCTTGGTCGGTACTTGATCTCAAAGTCATACTCCTCCAGCACTTCAATCCACCGACGTTGCCTCATGTGGAGCTCATTCTGGATAAAGATCCACTTGAGACTCTTATGATCAGATGCTAGAGTAAACTTGTTACCCAACAGGTAGTGCCTCTAAAGTTTTAGAGCATGGATGACAGCTAGCAATTCCAGATCATGAGTAGTATAATTCTTCTCATGACTCTTCAGCTTCCTTGAAGAGTAAGCTACAGGATGACCTTCCTGCATGAGCATACAACCTAAGGCAAGTGTGCTAGCATCAGTTACTACCTCGAACTCCTTATTGAGGTCACAAAGTTTCAGGATAGGTGATGATACCAAAGTTTTCTTCAATCTATCGAAGCTAGTTTGTTCGGGAGTTCACCATGCAATGGATGTTTGCTTCTTCAGTAAGTCCGTCAGAGGTGCTGCAATCAAAGCATAGTTTTTATTGAAGATCCTATACCATCCTGTCAATCCAAGAAAGTTGCTTATTTCTTTGACCGATGTTGGTATTGGCCATTCTAGCACATCTCTGACCTTGGCTGGGTCTAGTGAGATTCCCTCCGCTGATATGATGAATCCCAGATATTCAATCTGACGTTTGAGAAATGCACACTTCTTCATCTTAGCATACATCTTATGTGTCCTCATTGTCTCAAGGACAATCCGAAGTTGGGGTTCATGATCTTCTTCCTGTTTAGAATAGACTAAAGTGTCCTCGAAGAAGACAACCACGAAGTCATCAAGATATGGCCTAAAAATATCCTGCATTAACCTGTTGAAGGTGGCAGGTGCATTTGTAAGTCCGAATGACATAACTAGGAACTTGTAACGTGTCCACTAGAATCATCCAGGACACGTCTTAGCAGTCCATCGGGAAGGATGTCTAGAAAGCTCCGCCCGACATTCCCATGGAATGTTACGGGACTTGCAATCTAGGTCTTCCCGCGTCTGCCTCGTAGCGGAAGTATCATGGCCGTTCCCACTTAGGATCGACCTGAATTTGGGTTTTCCTGTTTGGTCATTAGCTAGCAGCAACTAGCGTCAGACCCGAGTGAACTACTTTACGCAGAAACGCCAGGTCCGAAGCGGATTCACGCTGCACTTGGTTCAAGGAGAATGGGAAACGAGAGGGATGCAAAACTCAACCTCTCCACCAATAGGCATAGTCCCATTCCGTAAATCGGGTAAGACGTAACTCTAGGTCATCGCTCTCATTATTCGTTTTGATAATGATGATCATCCCGCTGTTCTTCGAGATTTTGAGAAAAGTTCCCGGCTAACCGGGACCACCCATCCGTAGGACGGACCCATGGTCCATCCTCCGCACTTTCCTCGGTTTGTTTTAGTTATGTAATTATCTAACACATTAATTTGACATATAACAATCAGCTTCCTTTAATTATCCCTGTTAAGCACTGGTTCCTTCACGTAATCTTATCACGTGACATAGAAAAACAATATCAAACAACTTCTTTATTATCATTTCATCATTTTATCTTTGAAATACAAGGAGTTCCGCTCGTAGGCTTGTCCATAATCCGCCCGAAGGCTTATCCAGTAATCCGCTAGGGATCACTATTCCAAGCTTCTGCCCGTAGACTAGTATGCGGGTCTCGAGATCCAATCCCGAGTCACGTTAGCCTCTTGTGCAGGACCCGGAAGGTGAGGGATTTACGGCCAGAGCCCCCCCTGGCACCCAAGCGTCCTCCTGCTCCAAGTAGAACTCAACGGAGAGACCTCTCACGGCGGGTTCGGTCCACGTTCCCGGCGCGGTCAACAACCCCCTTGGTTAGGGTCAGGCAGGCAGTCGGGGGTAACTGAAGCTGCCTCTCCCTTCAGGCCTTCAACCTGAAGCATTTAGATATCTTTTCATCCTTTAGTTCCTTGAGCAAACAATGCAAACAGTGCTTCCTAAACTGTTACAAGCACAATCAATTCCAGTGGTCGTTTAATTTGCCAACTGTTAAGGAGTGAATCCTTCTCTTCGAATGCATCCAGCATTCGATTCGGGATCAATTTGACTTGACAAGATCCCCAAGGGTTTGTTTGTTCACCCTTTTGTCCTTGGGTTAGGGCCATACCCTGTTAATCCAACTTAACCAATACCTTAGATTTTATTAACAGTAAATCCTGGCGACCATGTCACTTTAATTTATTGATTGATCATTTGCTTCCAAGCAAATACCTAACTTCCCTTTACTTGGCAATTTTTCCCAAGAAATGTGATATAACAGGATGACTACTCATCCTCTTGCAAGTTAAACTTGCACAAGAACTTGCCAACCTCATTTCAAGAAATGGCAAAACTCTCTTGTGAACTAACCACAAGTCTATGCAACGTTGCAACTTATTGCACAAGTGTCGCATCTATTCCATGAGATCATTTCACCCATTGAATGGCGTTTTCTGGTCATGGAATTATCTCCAGACGAGAGGCAGGGTTTAGGGTGTCTTCTTACCCAACCCATTCCTAATTACACTAGGCCAATAACGTTCGGTCCTAGGAATTCCAACTCAATCCGAGTTTCATCATTTGAACGAGTAATCCTTAGGGTAGAAACCTTAGATCGTTTTATGCATGAGCGTCCAATTGTCCCTACATTCCGTGAATGTGGGTAGGACCTTTGGTTTAAGGGTTCGTCTTGGTAACAAGTGCGTGAAACTAGGTCAAGTCCTTAATGTGCTAAACCCTAGCCAGCACTTGGAGCATATTGTATAGATTTAACCATCTAAATGAGTCCTTTGCGGTTTAGGTGTTTTGGGTAAATCAATTTACTTGTCTTATGACAAGGACGAGCCATTCCTAAAGATATTGTCTTGATCTAAGAGGGGAAAGACTAGTTGCATTACGTCATAACTCACGTAAGCACGCGATTCATTTTCTCTAGATTTGCAATCCCTAATTTTTCTTGTTAAGACCAAGCACATGATAAAATTCGCATAACTTCCATTGGTCCTACTAGGGCATGTATTCACGACTCATGCTACTAAGCTTTTAAGTTTTTATGTTAAACAAACCATGCAGCCTTTCCCTAACTTCATTTTTTTGAATGAAATATTCGAATGCACTGATTGAGCATTACGAAATCTCGACTTTGTAATGATAGTCATTAGTTGTTCTAGATTCGTTACTTTGCAATGCACTGAAGCAACTTGCTATAGACATCTTTCATTCATTCCATTGAAACATACAAATGACCGATCTTTGATCATGTGTTACTTCCTTTAAAATAGCCAAAGTATTTCAATCACAAAAGTGCATCCTAGTTCCATAAATTAACCATGCATAATTGCAATACTTTGACGTGAATAAAAAAAAATAGGAAGAAAACCTGGACTTGTGGGTTCGGTAAAATATCCACATGAATATTCGGAGATGATCCTCCTGCGGATGCACCTTGTACCTTTTTAGGGGCCATCGTGAATTCGACCTCTGGTTTTGCCTTCGGGAATTCGAACTTCTTGCCTTGGCTCGCAATCTTATGATTTTTGGCCTTCTCCCTTGTACGCGCAAGTCCCTTTGAGGTATGGCTCCTTGACTTGTGGAATTTGGATTTGGAAGGTCTTATGGTTCGGAGCTTGGGCCTTCTTTCTTTCGGAAAAGAGGGATTCGTGAGAGGGTTCTTGCGAAAGCCTTGCGGAAACAGAGGCTTGAGAGATTCTTCTCCTTGAAATTCCGGCTAGGAATGGTTTTATGTGCTTTGTGGAAATGGGGACTTATGAACTTCTCCTTCCTTTCATAGAAGTTCCGGGGATAAAGATCTTTGTGGAGAGGGAGTGTGGGGGGAAAATTTAGAGATGGGTTTATGGGGGAAATCGAGTGGGAAGGGTTTAGAGAAACCCCTCTTCTTCTTACAAGAATCGGGGCTAGGGCTTTAGTAGCTTCCTTTGCTTCAAAGCCGAGAGGGATGGGCTTATTGAGGAACTAATGGAAAGGACTTTAAAATTGGGGGTAAAGATTTGCTTGTGGTGGATGCTATGGAAAGGGGACTTAAATCCCCGGGTACAATGGTCTTATGGAGATCCGATAGGAAGGGACTTAAAAAAAAACTGGGGATAATATGGGCTTTATGGGGGAATCCACGGGAAGGGGTTTAAAAAAAAACCAGGGTAGAATGGGCTTGTGGTTGATCCCAATAGGAAGGGGGCTTAAAGAAGCCCCCTTAGAAGCTTCCTAGAGAAGCTTCTAAGAAGCTTCAAGGAACTACGTGGCGTGGAGATAAAGGATTTGGGAGGCTTTTGACGGCGTTCTAGTCCTACTCCACGGCAGGGCCCTCCTCCTCGGATGGCATTGTGGTTCTCCCCTCCTTCACGGCCGCCTTCCTTCACGCCCCCCCCCCCCTCCTTCACAGTCGCCTTCTCCTTCACGGCCCCTTCTTCACGGCTGTCTCCTTCACGACCCCTTCTTTATGGCCGCCTCCTTCACGGCTGCCTTCTCTTCATGGCCGCCTCCTTCACGGCCACCTTCTCTTCACGGCTACCTTCCTTCACGGCTTCCTCCTTCACTCCCCTTACTCCCCAATCTACAGCGTCTGATTGTTCACGGCCTTTTTCTCCTCGTCAGTGTTTTCGCTCTTACTCTCTCATAGCCCTCTCCTCTTCTACGGCCGACCTCCTCCTTCATGACGAATAATCTCCACAGCTTGTCACCTTCCTCCTCTCACCTCTCAAGCAGCCTGTCGCAGCATTTTTTTTTTCCCCCCTGCCTTCAACACCTTAGAAGGTGTTTTTATAGTTTGGGGGGGAGAGAGGACCTCCCCCCTACGTGGCCCCTCGCATGGCCTCTTCCCCTCCACCTCTTAAATTGCCATAATAGCCCATCCCCTTCCCTCAGCCACGCATCGGCTAGGGGAAGGTAAATATTAAAAAAAATAAATTGCCACAATTTTATCCCAACATTATCCTCTTGACCTCCTCCCAAGAGGGAGTTTACCTATGGTTGTGCGGGTTATTTAAACCTCGGTCCCGTTTTGCCAGTGGAGAGGTCATGATTCCTCGGTCCCGATTTACCAATGCGGAGTACTCCTTTTCTCGCGTACGATCATAAATCAACTACCGAAAATGGAGATAATCTTTTCACGAATTTATGATGTGTGGGAGGTTGGTCTAGTAATATTTCAAACAGAAATATTACAGAACTCAAAGTGTTCATATCTTGTATTGAAGGCCGTCTTGGGGATATATTCTTCCTTGATCCTTATATGATGGTAACACGACCTGAGATCAATCTTGGAGAAGATCTTTGTCCCCCTGAAGACAATCAGGAAGCTCATCTATTCTAGGAATAGGGTACTTGTTCTTGACAGTTGATTGATTCAACCCTCGGTAATCAATACATAGTCGAAGTGTTCCATATTTCTTTTTCTGGAACAGTACTAGAGCTCCCCACCGTGAACTGCTAGGACGGATGTAGCCTTGATCTAGCAGTTTCTTGAGTTGCTCCTTCAACTCAATTGCTTATGGTATGGACATTCTATAAGGTCTCTTTGCAATTGGTGCAACTCTTGGTACTAGCTTGATCTCATGATCCACTTCTCTTTGAGGCGGGAGTTCTGTCAACTCTTCAAGAAATACGTCCGCGTATTCCTTTAGCAAAGAAGGTCCTTCACTAGACTCTTGCTTCTAATCTAACTTTTTGAGCTTAATCAAGTAGACATGTAATCCTTTTTTGACTCCTTTTATGATCCGAGATGCTTTGGCCAATTGGATTTTTGGCACTCCAGCCTCACCTTGAGTTGTGACCAAATCCCCTTCAGAGTTTCGAAAGGAAATTTGGCCCTTTCCACAATGAATGTGGGAGTCATTAGGCTTAAGCCAATCCATTCCGAGTAGACACTCATGGATACCTAAATTCATGACTCTGAATTTGATTGAAGTCATATTTCCTCCTAGAAAGAATTTCACCTTAGCATTTTGCATGGTACAAGTAACCTCACGACCATTTGCCAATTCAACAAGCAAGGTAGGTGCTTCTATTGTGGCTATTCCTAATCTTTTTGCACAAGCTGGTGAAATAAAGGAATATGTACTGCCACAAAAAATCAAGGTTTTTAAACCTTTACCTTGATAGTCTGACGGTGTCTGAATCACCGAGAACTGGTAATTTGGGCCTTTCTTGTGTAGAGCGGCATGGACTGTCGCCCTTTCAAACTCTGCTTCCATGGTCGGATCTTCTTCTTCTTCATACATTTTCCTATTGGCAACGTAGGCGGTTCTTCCACTGCCTCGAGTAGCGGCTCCTTGACCATGGCTCGTTCCTTGGAAAGATGCTTGGCGATGTCCTCCTCCAAGTTTGGAACATTGCCTCTTAAAATGACTGGGCTCGTTGCAGTGGAAACAACGGAGGTTTCGGCCATTGCTTTGAGTAGGAACAAAGTTGTTGACGTTGTTAGTTCTTTTTTTCTTTCTTTGTCCCTAATTCTGACCTTGAACTCTCTTCATTTGAGGCCTGAATCCTCCTCTATTCGCGTCATTATAGTTTTGTTACCCCTTGGTCTAGACTGTACCTCTTGAATTATAGGGGTAGCTCAAATGAGTGCGTCTTGAAGATTTGATGGATGCATAGATTTGAGATGGGTATTTACTAGTGGGTTTAAACCAGCACAAAATTTGGACACCTGCTGTGTCATGTCCATCTGTAGCACATACTTTAAAAGTGAGACGAATTTAGAATAGTATGTGTCAAGAGTGAGCCCCAACTATTTTAGCTCGTAGAACTCATTCATTTTTCTGCGTGTGATATGCAGGTGGTAAGTATCTTCCCTGTATGACTTTCTTCAGCTTCTCCCAGGTAACAGATCCTTCTACAATCCCTTAATCCTTGCACCATTGCTTCCACCAAAGCATGGCTTCACCGGTGAGCTTTAGCTTGGCGAGCATAGCCTGATTGGCGGATGCAGTACTAGCTGCTTCAAAGTAATCCTCCATGGATTCAATCCAAATTTGAGCATATGCTTGGACGGACCTGCCTCTCCCGTCAAACTCGGGCGGCTTAATCTGCTTGAGAAGAAACTTCTTCTCTTGGATTACAGTAGTACTTGATGTAGGAGGCCAACTAGGAACCTGTACCTGGGGTTGTGCCTAGATAAAGTTTTCTTAACATTATTACATGATAATTGTTATTGATTTATATTACATCTCCAATTCCGCTATCAACCAAGCAATCTAACCACTTAACTTTTTATCAATTCTAATGCACAATGAGACATTGATAAAAAGAAGTCTTATTTGTATTTATATGGGCATAGCCCTTTCGGAATACAACATTTCTTGTGATGATAAGCCAACTATTACATTTAGTTTGGGGAGAATAATGTTGTATTACATTTATCTACACGAACTGTATAATAGTATGGTTTCGGGTCATGGATCTTCAGGAATCGGTAAGGCATTGGAAGTTCAAGGTATCCTTTCCTTTGGAACCCATTTTTCTCATAGTGCCCCAACACTTTAATCCTTTCGGTAGGAATTACATGGGTTACTTCCTCAAATACATATGAGTTCAGCTCAACCCTTTGACCTCGAATATGTAAAGTTGAATTTACGTGAGCCTCCACAAACATGAACAGCTTCACGACTTTTAGGTCTTCCAACCACTTGATCCTCTTTAGGTTGGTTTGTAGATATGCAAACCGGTGGGCAACTATATAGTAGATTCCTGATACACCCATCCATCTTCGTTCCATGTACAAAGGCGATGGATTATAGAATCACTCTAGGATATTCATCATCTCAACCCTTTGTCGATAATCAGGGGAATACATCGTAGCCATAAACATGACTCGGAACACTAAGAACTTCTTCCATACTTCGTAATTCTACAAGACAGCATTGAAAGTAAGGAAATGTTTGGACAAAAACATTTGCTTTACTTTATCTTATTAAGATTTCATAAAAACAATTCCGTTGTTGGTTGGCTCTGATACCAACTGTAACGTTTCCACTCATATCTTTAGGACACGTCTTGACAGTCCATTGGAAAGGATGTCTAGAAAGCTTCACCCGGCACCCATGGAATGTTACGGGGTTTGCGATCTAGGGCTTTCCATGTTTGCCACGTAGCGGAAGTATTGGTCATTTCCTACTTAGGACCAACCTGAATTAGGGCTTTACTTATTGGTCATTTCCTAATGGCAACTAGCATCGAACCCAAGTGAACTACTTTACGTAGAAACGTCAGGTCCCAAGTGGATTCACGCTGCACTTCGTTCAAGGAGAATGGAAAATGAGAGGGATGCGAAGCTCAACCTCTCTACCATAAGGCATAGTCCCATTTCGTTCCCCCAAAACAGCGTAAATAGGGATCAATTATAACTCTAGGTCAATGCTTTTGTTGTTCGTGTTTGTTGACGATCTTCTGGTTGTCCATCGTGATTTGAGAAAAGTTCCCAGCCAACCGGGACCACCCATCCGTAGGATGGACCTATGGCCACATCCACCATACTTTCCTCGGGTTGTTTTAGTTAACTAATTACCTAACACATTTAGTTGGACATGTAACAATCAGTTTCTTTAATTAGCGCGTTAGGCATTGGTTCTTTCACGTAATCATATCACTTGACATAGAAAAAACAATGTCAAACAAGTTCCTTATTAACATGTTATCATATTTATCTTTGAAATACAAAAAGCCCAGCCCGTAGGCTTATCCACAATCCGCCCGAAGGCTATCCAGCAATCCACAGGGATCACTAATCTAAGTTTTTGCTCCTAGACTAGCATGTGGGTCTCGAGATCCAATCCCGAGTCACGTTAGCCACTTGTGCAGGGCTTGGAAGGTGAGGGATTCACGGCCAAAGCCCCCTCTGGCACCCAAGCGTCCTCCTGCTCCAAGTAGCACTCAACAGAGAGATCTCTCGTGGCGGGTCCAGTCCACTTTCCCAGCACAGTTTACAACCCCCTTGGTTAGGGTCAGGCAGGTAGTTGGGGGTAACTGAAGCTGCCTCTCCCTTCAGGCCATCAACCTAAAGAATTAGATATCCATTTATCCTTTTAATTCATTGATCAAACAAAGCAAAACAATGCTCTTAAATTTGTAATAAGCACAAACATTTCCATTGGTCATTTTTGTTAGCCAACTGCTAAGGAGTGAATCCTTCTTTTCAAATGCATCTAGCACTCAATCCGGGATGACTTGCAACATGGCAAGATCCCCTATATCCTGGGTTAGAGCCGTACCCTATTAACCCGACTTGGTCAATACCTTAAGTTCATATGTTATTCCAATTTATTGGTTTGAACTTTCCTCCAAGCAATTATCTTTACTCAAGAAAGATACTATATTAGGATGATTATTCGTCCTCTTGCAAGATAACTTGCGTAAGGACCTGCCAACATCATTGCGGGAATTGGCCATTCCCTTGTGATCCAACCACAAGATCATACGACTCTACACTTGTTGCATAAGTGTCGCATTGAACTATGAGACTATTCTACTCATCAAATGGAGTTACGAAACAATCTATTCCTGATTACATTAGGTTGACGTTGTCAGTCCTAGGGTTTCAAGTTCCATCCTTTTAGCGTAAGATTCTTAGGGACCAACCCTAGATCACTTCTCAAGTATTGTCCGTGTTCCCTACATTCGGTGAATGTGGGCAAGTATTTAGGGTATAGGAGTTTCGGTTTTTGCAATACGTGCGACTAGGTCATGTATTAAATCTTAGTGAGTTCTTTGGAATTGAATTAACTCTTTCTAGAATGAGTAGTCCACGGGTTTTGGTGTTTAGGTTTATGCTGATTTAATCTATCTATTTTTGGTGATAATTACGTTATCGTTTCCATAACCATATGACTCATTGTCTATGCGTAACTTAACTTTCAATCCTAACTTATCGATTTAAGATCAAGCATAGGTTAGGTTATAACCTTATTCCAACTAATCAACTTGTGAACAAGATTCACGCTAAACAAGCAACCTCTTACTAGTAATTATGTAGTTGAAAATGATAATTGACTAGAGTTATGCAATGTAAGAATCATTTCATGCCTTGCAATTTCCTATGGATTCTTAGCAATTCATATGATGACTCATTGCGAACAAGATATGACCTAATAATGTGACATGCAATTTTATACTTCCATGCCTAAAAGGAGTGCACTATCTGAATTCCGTTTTTGTAAATGTGGACTAAACGCATATCAATTTTTTAAAGCATTTACGATAAAAAATGCATCCTATTTTCAACAATTATCTTCGCATAATTATAACAATACCAAATAAAAATTAGGAAGGAAAACGTGGACTTTGGGTGAGATGTCCATGTGGACGCTAGGAGACGATCCTCTTGCGGTTGCGCCTTGGGTTTTCTTAGGAGGCATTGCGAATGCAACCTTTCCGTCGTGGATGCAGCTTTGCAACTCCTTTTTGAAATTCCACCATAGCTGCCTTTGCACCGTCTCTCAGAAGCGGTTTTAGAAGGCTTCCTCCTTGAAGTAGGGATTTCACGAAGAAGGGGGTGCTTAAACTTCGGGAGGGCTTTAAACGTCTTTCGAAGGTAAGGCTTCTTTAAGGCCACGGAAAGGAGACTTTTTCTTGAATTCTGAGGGGGGGGGGGGGAATACCAACCCTCGTAGCTAGGGTTTCCAAAAGAACCTCAGAAAGGGGGAAAATGGGTGTAGAAGATCCTTAAGTGCGGATTTTCATGTGGGGGACAAAGGGTATGAAGGGCTTTAAGAAGGACTTTTTGTATGGAAAGAAAAAAACTTAAGGGCACATGAAGGCCCCTTCACGTCGAATATCGGGGGAAGGAAAGGGGGCTTAAGGAGCTCTTAGGGGGATTTTAAAAAAATACAGGGAGAAAAAGGCCTTTAAGGAAAAACCTTTTTGGAAGGGGAAAAGGGGGCTTAGAAAGCTCCAAGGTTTGGGGGGAAAAAAAAGCCTAAGGGAGCCCTTAGGGGAAATTTTGAAGGGGGGGGGGGGGGGGGGGGTAGTATTAAGGCCACAGGAAAGGGGGCTTAGGAAGCCACCCTTGGAAGCTTCCAAGGGCTTATAGAAGCCTCAATAAGGCCACCTGGGGGGCGGGGGGGGGGAGGTTTGGAGGCGGTCAGATGGCGGCAAAAATCAGGCAGCTCGGGCGGCAGACGGAAGACAGCGCCCTCTTGGCGACGATTTGCAGCGCCTCCTCTCCACTCCTCCTCTCCCTCTCACGGCAGTGGCAGCACGTCGATGTCCTCAATCTCTCTCTTCCTCACAATGCTCACAGAGTCTCGGGTCCTTCTTGTCCTCCAAGGCTACCATAGCCACTAGCTTTATAGGGAGAGGGAGAGGTTCCTCCCCTCACTCTAGTGGCATCACGCATGCCTTCGGCCCCTTCATGAGCTACAACATACTGCGCATTCATCGCGACTTCCCTCCCTCTCCTCCAGCACGACGTAGGCTAGGGGAGAAGGAGGGGATAATTAATTTAAGAAGGAAGAAAAAAAAAATTCCCCTTATCCGTTTGGCCTTGGCAATAATACACCAAACTTTAAACAAGAACCTTCTATTCCCATTTCTTAATGTCATATTCATTTGGTAATTATGCTAGTTGTAACCCTTGACTATGCTTTAACCTAGCACTTGTATGCACAATTATCTAATGTCATTCTTTTAGCGACTATACCATTCATAACACTTGTCTAGTTGCTCCTGGTTATTGCATTATCAACAAATATGCAGTAGGAAACTATGCTAGGTTAAACGAAACAATCGGAATGCAAATTTATAATAATATGAAAAATTTCAAGCTACTCCTTTGCATAAATTCATGCACATACCAAAGTGTTATGGCCTATGACTCACGAATAGGGAAGTTGAAAATTTGTACCTAGGTATTCAAAGATGTCTTAACCATACCCAACATTGCATTCAAATTGATGGTATCACCCAGACCAATGGCTCCACTACTGAACTCGTGATTTCCATTGGTGCTTGTCATCCTCCGTTTTGGGTCCGTATTTTGGTTTGTAAATCTCTTTATCCCTTTCTCTCCTTGGAGAGATAACGTGCGGGGCAGCTTTCTTCTACTGCAATGGGAGGGATTAGGCTCACGAATAGGAGGGGGTTAAACATGTGTGGTCAACCTCTAAGGAGGGGAAAGGAAGGAGAACCCTTAGAGATTCTCTCTCTCTCTCTCTCTCTCCCTCTTCTTTTTCTTCTTCTCTTATTCTTCTCCTCTCTCTTCTTATCCTCTCTCTCCCCCTCTCTTTTTCTCCCTCTCTCTCTCCCTCTTCTTCTTCTTCTCTTTTTCTTCTTCTCTTTCTCCCTTTCTCTACCTCATGGTAGTAATAGATCGAGGCCTCCTCCAAGGCTTTCCTTTTTCTTGACAATGGGGAGGGGGGGTTTATAGTGGAAAGGTGGGCTATTATTAGGGGGAAAACCATAGAGAGGAGGTGGCATGGTGGTAGGCCTATGGCCTCCACTTTATCATTGCCTTTGTCATCTTTAGCTTCTCTCTCATTGTCATCATCCCCTTTTTCCTTGAATCCATCGCCTTCTCCTTCTTCCTCAGCGACGCCTCCTTCTTCCATGTCAATAACTCCTCTTTCCCTTCCAGGTCATCTTCTTCTTTTCCCTTTTCTTGTTTGTGGCATCATCATCACCTTCTTTCCCTCCCCCCCCCGCCACCTGATGTTAGCAATGATTGGGGGGGCAAAATTTTTTGTTTCATTTTAGGGGGGGTGTTCATATGACGGGGGTATCACATCCTCTCCCCCTTAGAGAATTTGAGATGACCTCATCTTGGAAGCACTAGGAAAGACAAACATTGATAGGGCTTTAAGGCCTATGGGTTAGGACCTGCCATGTGTCAAGTGTGCTACTCTTAATGACTCAGTAGTGCAACTCATATTATTGCAAAGTAACTGTAGGTATAAGAGTAAGGTTTATCCCATTTAGGATATATTTACAAACCATAAATTAATCAATCACGCATCATCATAAGTTTTGTCTGATACCAACTATAACGTGCATGCATATCAGTTGTCCAAGCATGTCATTGCGGTCCAAGAAACGAATCTAAGTGGTGCCACCTAACACTCCCATTGAATTTTTCGGGGTTTGTCGCCTAGGGTTTTGCAAGTCTGCCTTGCAACGGAACGTTCACGGCCAAACCCACTAGGATCGACCTGAAATCTGGGATCCTAGGGATCAAAGTCTCTTAATAACATTCTTAGCATTTGTTTTTGGACATCTTACTTTACGCAAAGATACTCAATCCAAAGCAGATCCATACCACACTTGGTTCAAAGAGAATGGGAAATGAGAGGAATGCACCACTCAACCTCTTTGCTCGTAAGGCATAGTCCCATTCCGGTCCCCTAAAACATCATGAATCCGGTTCTAATCTAACCATAGCTAACTGCCAAACAACGATAAAACCTAGTGAGATAAGTGCAAGATCATTTGAGGTAACTAGACTGTGACAAGCCTGGCATTGAGCTAGAATCTAGTTCTTCTTAATGTTTGGGATCTTAGGCTAAGTACTTTGGAAGTATCCAAACTTCAAAGTAGAACCTTCTAGTTCCAATTCTTAATTTCATATTCATTTGGAAATTATGCTAGTTATAACCCTTGACTATGCTTTAACCTAGCACTTCTATGCACAATCTTCTAATGTGGTTCTTTTAGTGATTATACCGTTCATAACCCTTGTCTAGTTGCTCCTTGTTATTGCGCTATTAGCAAATATGCTATATACAACTAAGTTGCGTTAAAAGGAACAATCGAAATGCCAATTTATAATAATAGGAATAAGTTCAAGCTACTCCTTTGCATGAATTCATGTGCATACTGAAGTGATATGGCCTATGACTCATGAATAGAGAAGATGGCAATTCATACCTAGGTATGAGGATGATTGGCTAAAACTAGACCAATATCTTAGTCTTATGGACAAAGAAGGTTGAGTGATCTGAAGTTGAATTCAAAAATACTAAAGGAAAATCTTATGGCTTTTTCTTGAAAGACTAATATTTATGGAAGCATGCAAAGAAAAAGAGAGAAGCTCGAGTACATGTATTGGGAGATAAAGCATCTCAAATATAGGTGATGCAGGAGTTTCACGAAAGTTTATGGGCTAGACATAGGGAAATTTGGGGCATATTTTCCAAGATCAAAGGAAAGTGTTGGTGGCAAAATGTGTATAAAGATGTGAAGCATTATGTGGAATCATGTAGTGACTGTTAGATGTATTCCATGGTAAACAAACCTATCCATTGTCTATGCATTACAAATGGGCAATTGATTTGGTTACCATGCCTACAGGTTTATGGAATATGAGATATCTTGTACTTGCACAAGAAGACTAGACAAATCAAGTGGAAAGTTTGAGCTCTTAGTACAAAAACTACTCAAGTAGTTTATAGGTTCTTATTTGAAGAAGTCTTTTATAGGCATGGTTATGTTGGTAAAGTGGTTGTAGATAGAGGAGAATTAGATGCAAATGAGGCTTATGACTTCTTTCCACAATTGGGTATCAATCTAGCTTTCACTTCAACCTAAAATCCTGATGGAATGGCAAAAGTGAAAGAGGTCATCAACCTATCATTAAGTCATTAGCATAGTCATGCAAGGGCCGAATGAAAGAGTGACCAAGAATGTTACCCTTTGCTTTATGGACTGATAGGACCACTCATAGTGCAATTACAATGGATTGCATATATAAATTCACTTAATGTGCTTTTCAGCATATACAGGTAGAGAAAACCCTAAGTCTAACATGCTTTCACGTGCAAGATTTGAAGATGAAGAGGAGCTAATGGAAGACGGAGAGGACAATGTGATAGGTGCTAAAAATGACTTTATGAAAAACGGAAATGAGTATGTAGCTACTGTTTTTGCAAATATATATCTCAAAATAGCAAGTACATTAGTCATCAATGCAAGTACAACTATCATAACAACATTTACCAAAGGTACAACTATTGTAACATGGATTTCAGCAATAAGAAAAGGAACTAGAGCCATCGAGAACATATGGAAGTAGTGAGAGAGCATCATTAGTATTATGCTTCAATGTGTACACAATTATTGGAATAGTTGTATGAGGATGATTGGCTAAAAATAGGCCAATATCTCAAACTCATGACAAAGAAGACTGAGTGGTCTAAAGGTGAATACAAAAAGATTAAAAGAAAATCTTATGGGTTTTTCTTGAAAGACGGATATTTATGAAAGCATGCGAAGAAAAAGAGAGGAGCTCCACTCTGTGTATTGGAAGATAGGGCTTCTCAACAATAGGTGATGCAGAAGTTTCATGAAAGTTTATGGGCTGGACATAGAGGGGTTTGGGGCACATTTTCCAATATCAAAGAGAAGTATTGGTGGCACAATATCTATAAAGATATGGAGCATGAGGCATAGGGAGGCACAAGAAGCATAAGGAGACCCCAAGAGGTTGCGAGACAGAGGTAGAGAGAAGGATACCCCTCCAAGAGATTGTGAGAGAGAGAGGCAGCTTATTATGGGACCACATCAAAGGAAAGAGAGAATTTGTAGGGGCATGAATGGATTTGAAGGAAGTAGGCAAGATGAAGGTGCTTTGGTCAAGCATTGATGGTTGCTTACAACTACCTCACGCTCCTTGGGTCCTATCCACTAAAGAAGAGCACATTGTGAAGAAAATTATCATGTCTATCCGCATGCTGACGTGTATGATGTGTTCCCTAAGGTATTCTTTCTCTAAAGATGACCAGTTATCCCATGATTGGCATAAAATGTGTTAGGTTTTTCTTTACCTTGGTTGCAAGTAGCCTGTATATTTTTCTATTTAGTGTCTACTCAGTATTCGTAATGCTTCTTTATTTGTGGAAGTTTGTACTATTGATCAGGATCATTGCAAAATGCCTCACTCTAGAAATATATGAGGCGATTTATAGGTTATCGAATTTAGTGCAATGCATCTCATAAAAGGACATCAAGACATCCTCTATTGAATCTGCAAGGTGAGAAGTGGTGGAGATGGTCTATGTTTTTTAGAAGTAGCTACTCACCAACATCCTCACAATACAAACTCATCTCCTAGTGCATCTTGTAGATGAAGTGGAGATTGCGGGATCGGTCCATACTACGCGATTGATATTCTTCTTGGAGCGCTTCATGAAAACCCTAAAGGGCTTTGTGCGACAATGAACTTAGCTAGAAGGTATCATGATTGAACTTGTACTCGATAAAGCAACTATAGGTTGCTTTTTGTTGCTCCATGTAGCTGCTACACTACCAAGGGAAAATATGAATCTATTGGTAGATCTTATGTCTAACATGCTACTAGCCCATTCTGCAGCTCAAGTCTAGCCTTGTGATATTCATGTAAATTAGACTACCTAGTATCCTCCTAAACATAGTAAGGTCTTCTATCTCATCCCCAACATCAATACTCAACTTCACATTTTGCTGCAATGGTACTGAAAGAGGCTAACATACTATTATATCATACATGGATAACAAGCCATACTATCTTTGGGATAGCCATATACCATTATCACATCTCATCGCCTCAATACCAAGAATGTACCTCAGCTCACCCAAATCCATCATCTCAATTTTTTAATTTGAAAAAATCCTTAGATTTTGCAATCCTCCTATCATTGTTACCTATAATAATCAAGTTATGCACATAGATGACTATGATGACTAAGTATAAATCTCCCTTTCTCACATAAAGTGAGTGGTGAGCATCAAAAACATAAAAGCCAATGTTGACAAGATACTTTTCGATATTGTCATACCATGCTGTAGGTGCTTGCTTGAGCCCATAGAGCGCATTCTTTAATTTGCACATATATGTGGGATTCTCTAAATCCTCATAACCTACTACTTGCTTCATATACACCTCTCCTTGCAATTCACCATATGAGAAGACATTCTTGACCTCTATTTACTGTAAATTTCAACCTTTAGCTGCTGCCAAAGCAATCACAGATCTAACAGTTGCCATCCTTGCAACTGGGTTAAATGTCTCTTCATAATCTATGCCATATGTTTGAGCATAGCCTTTTGCAACTAGCCTAGCCTTATACTTGCTAAGCAAACCATCTGTGTTGTGCTTGATTTTTTAAACCCACTTACAACCAATAGATTTCTTGCCCTTAGGCAAAGGTACCAAATCTCAAGTTGTATTAGATTTTAATGCAGCCAGTTCCTTATCAATTGTTGCATCCCAATGAGCATGACCAAAAGCATCCTTAAAACAAGTGGGCTTAACATCCTCAACTACCTTTACCATATAATCATAATGGTGACATACATAACTTTCAAAACCGAATCTTTTAACAGGGTATTTGATCCTGCTAGACTTGCATACCACTCGATCAGTGAATGGAACCTTACCATATGCTCTTTGTACACTTGGTATCTTGGCAGAAGGAATACCAAGCTCATCATCCAAACTCTTTAAAATACTAGAATATTCATCAAATCCCAAATGACTAGTAAATGCATCAACTCTTTGAACCATTATACACTTTCTTCTTCCCTTTGTATTTATCTACAATGCTTGTAGATCCACCTGAAGATATGGGGCTATTCAATCTTTTAGACAAAGGACTAATTGAAGATGTAGTACCAAATGATGTTTCTAGCTCACTAAGGCTCCATGATTCTTGCTTTTCTTTCTACACATAACTATCATCATCATGATCATAATCATCTAATACATCACCACTAGATGTGTACCAACTGCTCATCTTATAAACAATAGCATCCCTGCTCACTCTGAACTCACCTATGATGACATGGCTATAACAATGGTATCAATGGTACCCTTTTCCCTTTAAAGAGTATCCAATGAAAATGTATTTTTAATCCTTTGGATAAAGCTTATTTTGTAGCTTATGTGGTACATGAACATATTTGATACAACCAAACACTTTCAAGTGTGATACATCTGGCTTCTTGCCTGTAAAGCATTCTTCAGGGGTTATCTCATAAAATGCAATTATGGAAATTCTATTTATAATATAGATAGTACTATGAAAAACTTCAGACTAAAAATATTTTACATATTTTTTCAACCACCATCAGTGCCAATGCAACTTCTGCAATATGCCTTTTTTTTTTCTACAATCTTATTTTGATGTGGGATATACCTCCAAGTAAATTATCTATTTATCCCATGAGACCTCAAGAAGGCACTAAAAACATTACAGAGATACTGTTCCTTGCCATTTGATCTCAAGCATTTTACTTCCAAGGTTATTTCTATTTCAACAATAGACTTGAAAGTTTTGAAGTGCTCAAATATATTATCCTTTTCCTTCATGAAATATATCCACAACTTTCTTGAACAATTGTGAATAAATGTGAAAGTATTTTTGGCTAGCAAGAGATACCTTTTATGTAGGCCCCCAAACATCTGTATGTAGAACATTAAGTATATTTCTGCTCACATCTCTCTCTCATTCGAAAAAGGTTTTCTTGTCTACTTATAAAACTGACATGCTTCACACACTTTGTAAAATTCTACAATTCTAAAAGGAAACAACCCTATAACTAATCCTTTGAATTGCATTAATTTTAATCTTTATACATTTACACGTCCAATACGTTCATGCCATATTTTAATGTCTACAACCACTCCTTTTTCTTTAGCATACATAGTAGCATTCATTGTAGGAATTCTAATATCTAAAGTGAACATGAGGTCAACTCTACTTCCTTTTATGAGCAATCTATACTTATCATTAAATTCTTCTAAAAAATAACCTTTTGCTTTAAATGGAACGTGCAAACCTTCCTCCACTATTTGGCAAAAAAACACCAAATTCTTTGTGATTGATGGCACATGTAATATATCTAATAGACTCTTTGTCTAGCCATTATGGAAGGACAAGGAAATCTTTTCAATGTATGAAATTGGGTGGCCTGAATCATGACCTATTTGTACATAACCTGAATTTTGTAAGTATTACAAATGTCTAAACCATTCAATATGATTGGTCATATATGTAGAGCAGAAAGATGGTGGCCCCATCAAGATCGTGGACAAGAAGAAAGTAAAGAAGCTCCCACAATAAACTCTAGACCACTTACTATATAGGAAAAAAAAGAGAAATGCTAGTTATTGTTGCACAACTAGAAAAAGTGTAATCTAGAAAAAATCAAACATTACTAGATTGCCAATCTAGAAAAATAGTCTTGAATATAAATATTATTCTCTAGCTAACTTACTACATAGAATTTTTTTAAATAATAAGTACGTATATAGTAACTTTATCAAAAAAGTTAATATATAGTGACATTATAAATATACATTATCTATATAGTAACTTTATTAGAAAGTTACTATATAGTAAAATTATAATATAGTTATCTATGTAGTTTTTGTATGACATAACTTAGTATATAGCGATATAGTAAAGTATAAAAAATGATATTTTACTATCTATGAGATCAAAATAGATTTTAATAGAACAAAATTGAATAATACATTTTTTTGGCCAATGTCCACGATAAAAAAGTAGCATAAAACAAATAATATCCACAATTGCATGTTTTATAAGCTATCATATTTAAATTTTATATGCTAAAACTAATCTAATTGTTTCATTGTACACCACAAAATTGACAGTGTGGTGTGGTCATGTGGGCAACATTTTCATGTTGAGCACATCAATAAAATGCACTTCATAACGAATTGTGGTATTATCGCAAAGTTAGAGTAAGAGAGCCGACGATGGACCACGGATACGAACATTGTTTTAGATGAGATGGAGTCTTTTGAAAACTTGCAAAGTGTTATCTTAGCGGATTACCGTAGCTTCTCCATGATCATATTCGATGTACAGTGGTTTAAAGTGTTATTGAAAGAAGCTGGGTCAACCGTTTCGTGAGGTCCATCGGGATTTTCAAAAATAGATTCCGAGAGAACATGGATGAATCTGTGCGACATGTTTGTCCTCGCGACCCATTATGAACAAGTGTATGACATTACATTTTTTTATTAAAAAAATGCACAACACGAAACAATCACAAATATTGACTCACTCTTATAGGTGATATTGAAAAATATAATCTTCTATCCAAATCCCCAACAATCTTGATGGTGGTATGTTGTGCCATCAGCTCCTCGGAGTGTGAGAGTGTATGATGAAAGAAATGTTCTCAGCATAGACGAGGAGAGTATACAGGTGAAGGGGTGATATTGTGGAGGGTGGAGGCCGAAGAGGGCTTGGAGTATGTAGAGGAGGCAGACATAGGTAATGTAGACGAAGAGATAGGAGGCTAGTCATTTTTTGAGAATGAAGTGGACTCCTCTTTTGTGGTGACCTATCTATAAACCTTCTGGTGTACATGGAGTTATGCTAGGAGATTGACATGGGGCCATAGGCCGAGTCATATCTGCATCCACCTACTTAATTTGTTGATGATTCACACGTATGTCTCTGAATCAAATGGCCCAATCTAAAGATATAGCGGACCAAGAGTTATCTCACACATCATTGAGTCATTCGATGAGAACTACTTTGACGCACTCTAATGCTTCGGTTTCCAATAGACAAGGTCGACACTCTAGACTAGACCGAGGCAGAGAGAGTGGTCCTAGAAAATGCTGCAGAGATGTGAATGTTGTGAGCACGTGGTCGATTCCAAAGACGAGTGCTGCTCCTCGCACTCATACAGGTTCCAGAGAGGGTGGCTCAAGTGGATGTTGTGGAGGCACCGATGTGGTGTCTCTGTCTTGTCAATTTGGTGTATGCTTGTTATCTCTAAGATTTGTCACACCTATAGCGATATCTACTCCAGTGACTCTACATTTTGCTCAGCTGTGAACAAGTGGAACTTCTATGGGTGCTACTCTGAGACATACTACCCCCATGAATACGTCAAGTATATAGGGGTCTCTTGATGAGCATGGTTGCAAGTGGGAGAGGACATATGTTAGACATATGTTAACAGGGTATGTATGGGTACCTCATATATGACATGAAATTTGGTCTGATCATGAATGATGAGGGGAGGAGGGTGATGTTTGGTATGAGAGGGTTATGCTAACAAGTATTTAGGCACAACGTTTTGGACCATTGGAAGAATATACTGGAGGGGACCAAGGACTATATAGTAGCATCTTTGCATGAGGAGGTATGGTACCTACCGCAACAGAGAGGTTTTCCACTCGATGGATTATGGAGTGTATGCGTGTATGCATGTCACATAGAGGATTGAACACATGCAAGGAAATCAAGAGTGGCACCTCAAAGCCCGAGTGGCTAGACATAGATGATTGGCAAAGACTCACAAAGGAGGCTACAGATTCTCCAGGATGATGGCGACAATAGCAAGGGGCATCGAGGGCACAATCGAAGGCATCATGCATTGTCTTGGGAATGGCAACCACAGGACTTATCTGTAGGACTTTGTAAGTTTTCTTTTAATTCTTCTCGCTTTCTGATTTGCAATATCACTTGTACTAACAATCATGTTTCTAATAATTGTATTCTATTTTCTTTGCATCACTTCATCACAAACCGTTATCCTAGAGCTTTGGAGACCCAATATGTAGAGAGACATGGTCTCATTGTACTCATCGATAGATTGTATGCATGAGGAGACTCAGTAAGTCAATCGTATTTCTTGTCCATAGTCCTTTATTTTAAAAGAATGCATTATGTATGGTGGATTGATGTGTAGTTTTTCACCTTAAAGAGTCCATTCGATACTCTTTTGTGTCAAGACAAGCTTTTTAATGGCAAGGATCTGTTGCATGCAGTTGGATTCCTAGAGAATACACCCTTCTCTTTTTTGATCATGTTATTTCTGCAAGCATCTTACATATTCCTTAGATGTAATTATCATCCTTTATATAAAAATGTATCTTGTGATAATCGCATACAAAATTTCATGTTTGTTTTGTCTCTTCTCTCTCTCCATGGTTCCATGTAATACCATGTGTTGTCATCACTAGTCTTGTACTTATTCTATGAGTTATCAATATTGTGGGTTTAAGTAGTTTTGGCACTCCTCTTGACGAGCATTCCATACACATTGCTTTGCAAAATACTATATAGCACATGGTACTATATGTGTCTGCCATGCCACAAATTCTTTTTTCCTCTATAAAACCATTACTATAGCACAATCGATTTCTCTCCACACATCGCTATTGCCGTCGCTATGTGTATGTCGCAAATTGTCATTATCTCTGTCGCACATGTGGAACAAACACAGAGAAAGACAGAGAGAGAGAGAGATTGTTACATGTGGAACAAACACACACACACACACACACAGATGGGAAGGAGCAGAAATAAAGAGATATTAATTGGTGGGAGATAGAGGAGAGAGAGAGGTTATTGTACTTGAGGTACTCAACATAGGTGGAGAAATATAGGTGGAGGAGGTGGTGGTGGAAGTAGTGGAGGTGGTGGCATGAAAGGGGTAGAGGTGGTAGTGGCAAGAGTAA
The DNA here is from genome assembly GCF_053477565.2 of Lygodium microphyllum. Taxonomy (NCBI): domain Eukaryota; kingdom Viridiplantae; phylum Streptophyta; class Polypodiopsida; order Schizaeales; family Lygodiaceae; genus Lygodium; species Lygodium microphyllum. The sequence continues at coordinate 36,522,531 of NC_141143.1, read as the reverse complement.
TGGAGGTAGTCATGGAGGAGGTGGTGGTGGAGGTGATGATATTGGTGGTGATGGTGGAGATGGTGGTGATAGTAGAGGAGAAGTAGAGGTTCTTGGTATATGCCTAGGAGAGGAGGAGAATTAAGTGGACTATGTGAAACAAGAAATGAAGGTTGTCTAGAAAAGCTTGCTCAAATGCTCGTTCAAAGAGCTCTCTTCACACATAATCCTTTTAATAGAATGACATATCAAGTTATTCCCAAGTTTCCTAAAACAATCCACTCTTTTACCTCTAAGAACTTATCAAGAACATAATGCTATATTGAGTGATAACACAAAGGGAAAAGACCAACTCCAAACTCCCTAATGTTTTCCTATGTACATTTTGAATGACTATTTTTCAAATTATCATTATATGCCCCAAAATAAGATAGCCCTTTTTGCTTTTTCGTGGAGTGTCTCTCATGAAAACTCTCATGGAGGGAGGTTTGACAAGCATTAGCTTTGTTATTAGAGGAGCAACTTTACCTTCATGCCATACTTGACACTCTCTAAGTTTGTAAGGGAGATCATGATGTATAAATTCTATATATCGCATGCGTTCATCGCATGCTTTATATATCCCTATGTAACCTATTTTGTGAGTTCTTTTTGGGTTTTTTGTATCTTTTTACCATTATTTATAAATATATCTTATTCTAATTTTATCTTTTTCATGAAGAATTTAAAAAATATTTATGTAATAGATATAGATCTTTTTCATTTTCAAACCTTCACAAATCAGCTAAGCACTTTGTAATCTCCTTTTCAAAGTATTGATGATCTGTGTATTAGTTGAAAACGTATTGGCCCACATGTAAAACACCATCAATGATCATCTCAAGGAGTGCACTAATATCACTCACACAAAATACCACAAGCTTTTCTAGCTGGGCTCCTTGAATGACATGCATCCCTTTTGATTGGTTGCCCTAACCATAGTCAACCCTCTATTTAAAATATGGAATTGGTAGTAAATACCTCATGATCCTTATGGTATGAAGTTAATATTGTTCTAGATGATAGAATACCAATAGTGGCTCAACTCTTGCTAAAAGATGTCATCATCAAGCATTCATGTCCTAGACAAACACTTTTGAACCAAGGCCTTAAAGTCAAATCTAGGGTAATCGAGTTTGATTGACAAAGTTTGTGGGGCTAACAGAATTGTTTGCATCATCTTACTACCCTGAAATAGATTGCACCAAAAAATGACTAAATAAGATAATCAAGCAAATGATTGCTATGCATATAGATTTAAACCTTGAATAGTGGGGTGAGATGTTATTGTATCTTTTTCATACCTATCACACAATGATAGAAAAATCATTACTATATTCATTTTGTGCTCAAGAAAGTCATGATTGGAGGTTGTCTCCAAATCTAATGTAGATGTATGTCCATATTGGGAAGAAAGGTGTGATTGATTGGCAAAGACATCTCCAAACATATTGACCTATCATGCACAACTCCAGAATAGAGAATCTCAAAAGCACGCAATAAGGACAAAAGAAGAAATGTGATCTCGGTCATTGAGAGGTGCAGTACTACCCAAGACAAAAAGCATTCTCTATTACCCACTCCAAAAAACAAGATTATTAGATGTTTCAAACATAGATGGATTGGCTGTTATGCATTGGTTTGCACCCTCAATAAAACAATATACTTGCTCACTTGGGATTATCCTATCAAAATGAATGAACAACTCATGTACATGTCAAATCAAGCCTTATTTTGGGGCCCCATAGATGGATTCATTAGTAGCAACAATTGTAATTCTCTCCTCACCCTATTCAATGCATAGATCATACGGAAGTATGTACACAAACAAGAAACCAAAATAAAGATGCAATTCGTTACACTCCAATATTTCCATTCCTTTGATACAATACATGACATGATGTATGCTCATTGGGTTAATACATGACATGATGTATGCTCATTGGGTTGTGCCATGGTAATTTGGCTAACGGTTGAGCAATGAGAATCTATGCGTTCAAACCTTGTGCACCAGATTCCCTATGGCATAATAAAATAACCATTCGCTTCTAATATGTGACGTGATGTATGTCACGTGGAATGCCAAATTTATATATAAAAATGTTGATGACTCTGATAAGTCCGTTTCTTTAGCACAATACCCGATGATAAAATGTAAATAGAATTGCATGATGTACCTAGGTGTTAGCGCGGAAATCTAAGATAGTGCGATTGCATAGCCGGGTTAGAGAGATCGAAGGCCGAGAGGGCGAACTTGGACGTGTTGTCGGCGAGAGCTACTCACACTGTTGTGGACGGCATACTCGGCCATAATTCCGCGTCATGGATCGGTGCGGCCATCATCAGCCAAGGAAACATACGAGTTATTAGTTGAGAACCATGGGTCCCGTTGAATCTGATGGATGGTGATGCGCTTCCGAGGGTTCACACTAAGCAGCTTCTTGATAAGTGTCCTGGCTTGTGGAGACTGGCTTGGGGAAGGAGAACTGGGCAGTACAGATTTGATCAAAAAGTTGAGTTCCAACGGCAGCATCTTTGAAGGGCCTGAGACCGGCCAGCAGGGTGAACAAGGCTACCCCGTAGGACCACAGGTCGGCAGCCGCACCATCATAGCCATAGGCATTAATGCCGTCGGGCTCACTCTCCCTGCGCATCCCTGTGAGAATTATCTCCGGCGCCGCATAGCTGTGCGGCGTGCCACAAGCGCTGTGGAGGAGACTCTTGACATAAGAACCCTGCAAGAATTGCTTGGTCTTAGTATCTGCATCGACGTCGGCAGGACATGCGAAACTCTAAACCACTTACTATATAGAAAAAAAAAGAGAATTTTCTAGTAAGATTTCCACATAACTAGAAAGGGTCTAATATAGGAAAAATCAAACTTTACTAGATTGCCAATCTAGAAATATAGTTTCCAATATAGAAAGATTTTTCTAGTTAATTTACTATATAAAAAGCTTTTTTTGGTTAGCTTACTATATAGGAAGTTGATTATCATAACTATCTATATAGTAACTTTCTAAAAAATTTACAATATAGTAACTTCATAAATAGAAATAATCTATATAGTAACTTCATCGAAAAAGTTACCATATAAGAAATTATAACATATAACATCTATGTAGTAACTTTATCATACAACTTAGCATATAGGAGACATATAATGATATAACAAAATCTCATAGAATGACATTTTTATATCTTTGATATAAATAATAATAAAAGAATACTTTATTTTAAAAGTGATTTTAATAAAGTAAAAGTAGATAATAGATTTTTTTGCCAATGTCCACAATACAAAAGCGGCATACTATAATGTGAAATCCAAATTGTCCCTATTCTACTACATTAACATCATCTAGGCTTAAACTTCCAATGATTGTATCTTTGATTATAACTCGTTTTTGAACCAACAGCCATTGTACTATAGCCTTTCTCATGGCATCCACATTATGCTCTGTACGATTTGTAGTGAAAGTGGGATCTCTCTTAATGATGTTAAAAGTGGATTTTAATGATGTATATAGCTCATCCACCGTAGCAATATCCAAGTATTTTAACAAGATCGTTTCTTGATCCACCTCACTCAACATACTCTGCAATTCCAAAAAAACGATTTTAGTAAAAACAATTTATATTTACATATTTAGCAATACACACATATACTAAATAAACACAACACATATAACCTGAGAGGATTGGCATTTATCAAGTGTCTTAGCATGGCTCCTAGCTAGCCGCACATTGGAGTTTTCAATCCCCTATTAAGCATCATAAAAGGGTTAAATTACCAAAATAAAGACATCCATATTTATCTTAAGATATACTCAAAATACCTTGGATTTATTATGATTCTCTATATCCCTTGAAGCTTTTTTCTTCATTTCCTTCATGTTATCTTTCATCTTTTCACTCCACTATAAGATAAAAAGAAATTGATTAAACAAAAATAATATTTAATACAAACTATAGAGATAAAAATAAAGAGAAATATCTTAGTACCTTTGGGATTCGCTTGCTTTTTCGATTTAGAACTACAACATTATTTGCCAACATAGTGTTCTCCTCAATCTATAATTTTTTAAAAATAATATTATTAAATATAATATGATATATATTAATATTTAATTTTTACAAAGCATTGAAAATAACTAACCTGTGTAGCATGTACAAGAAGGTCAGTAAAGGATTTATAATTCTTGAGCATGTCATCCTTAAAAGAAAATGAAACATGTTAGTAAAATTATCCAAAGTTTTTATTAGAAATAATTACAAATATCATGCTCACCGTATCAAAATTCCCGTCATTTTTAGTGTGATTTGAATCATCTTGTGTATGTGAAGGTAGTTTTGAACGACAAACATCCTTTATCTCCATCTTGTTTGAAAGAAAACTCAGTATTCAAATAAAAAACATAAATATTCCAAAAAGTAATGATCAATGAGGTGCATATCATAGTTTTATTGACAAACCTCTATTGTGCCACATGCATTATGATCCAAACCCTCATTTTCTTCATTGTTAAAAGCTTGGGATTGCTGCAATGTTTTTTTTTTAATATAACAAAAAGTGCAATTTATGTCAGTACATTTATGTAAACCAAATCATAATTTAAAAAAACATCACTTTAAAATGAAAATAAATTTTTTGAAATAAACCTGTTGAACTTCTTGATCATCTTTAGCATCCTCTCCAACTATAGAAGTAGTCGATTTTTGTAAAAGACATTGAATTGTAAGGAGTATAAAAAGTAAAGTAAGTTCTAATACATGTAAAAGAGTGTACCATAGAGGAGCTCTCTGATAAGTGTCTCATTTTTTGTTTCTTGAATTTTCTATTTATTTGCATATTTCGAAGGAAATATAGGTAGATGTCTTCTTTTCTCCAAATATAAGTTGCCTCTGGAAACTCAAGTGGCTTAATCTCATGATGTTTAGACTCAATGTAATCTTTTATCTCTTGTTGCAAGTCAAGCTTATGTCACAGATCTTTATACTTTTCTTCCACATATTTCACCCAACGTCTTACAGTAGCTTGATTTGCATAATAAATTTGGTTTTGTGTACTACGACAATATGCTATGAGATATTTTCTTCCATATTTCTTATTAGGATTGTGATTGTTTGATGGCGAAGGCAAAAATATCTGCTCATATGTTGGTGTATCTACAGCCATGACTTCATTAGACGCCATCGTAAAATATAACCTGAAAAAAAAAACATACAAGTCAAATAAACATAATATTTAAGATAGTAATCATTCATAAAATGGTAAATATTAGTTTTAGAGATATATGAAACTTGGATTGATCTAATAAAATGAACGTTATAAAAAATACTTACATTTATAAGCATGTATATAGTCTATATACACATGTCTTTTTTGCATAAATTTAGGATATCCATGACACTGGAAAATCACATAATTCTCCAGAGGGTAATATTTCTCTCCTCATTTTCCTTATCAACCATCCATGTATTATTGTGATACAACAATTCCAGTCCCTCGTGCAGTTATCCTCCATAGAAACTTTCCATTAGTTATTTTGATTGTGATCTTTCTCCAACCATGCTAATTTGCATTCTTTTTTTTCTCTATCCACTTCACGTACCACCGCATGTTTGGTTAAATTGTTATTCATATCCATATATGCCAACACAATATCATTCTTCTCTAGCCATGGAGGAATACATCCAACTTCACCTACTTGAAGCAGTCTTGTCCTGGGTGAGAGATATTTTATTTCATAAGAAATAAGCTTATTAGTGAAAGGGAGAAGCATACACTTGTGCAATAATGAGCTTACAGGCCAAGAAAAGCATGATCTCTCTATTCCATTGAACTGAAAAAAATGATGTAATACGAGCCTTCCAATGACCCATGCTTTCAACAGTAGTGTTAGGCTCATCAACTTTAACTACTACATCATCCCCAAGCTTATAAACATCACCATTGAACACTAACTTTTTATACATTGTCATTGTAGAGAATTCTCTTCAAGAGACCAATAGTGCTCTACACACTTTTGTTCCTCCTGAATAAGTGGTCTAATTATTCCTCTCTTTTGTCGTATTGCTATACCTTTATGTTTTATCATTCTCCAACATGCAATATCTTGATTTATTATTTCAAGCTCCCTCCATAGCTCCTTCGCCCTCTTGACTGACAAAACCTCCAAGATTCCTTGTTCATGTGTTGCGTGGCATGATGTGCTCTCACGACTTCTTATCTCAAAAAAAGAAGGAAGTGACAAACACATATGAACACTTTTTAATGTCCTCTCATGTGGCAAAAGGCTATCCTTGTCTTGCTGTAATATTGAGAAAACCTCTGTAAATAGTATTCTTCTATACTAATGAATGTACGATATCTCCATGTCTTTTTTATTGGTCTTGATACCAACATATCTTAGTACCTTACATTCAAATTCATAACACCAATAGATATCATGCATTCCATGCCTGCAAACATCATCAAGTATTTCTCCAAACCCTGTAAATAAAATAAGTTAGTAGACATTATTAGAGGCTATGAGAAATTGATATATTGAATTAATAAAGATTCATACCTGCAACATGCTCAAGAGGAGAAGAATTTTCCCCCATAGACTCTTCCTTTCTTACTCTCCATGAAAGAAGCAAGGAACGCATCATTTCTATGCTTTCCTTTGACCAGCCTTTGTCGTGACTGTAATTATAAAACCCATGGGATATATCTACTAGAAGAATCCCCAAGTCATAGATTTCTCTATGTAAGCCAGAAATTCTTAGTAAAATATATGGTAAACACCACTGGATGAACTTTTGATTCTCCTCTGCCTTAAAAATATAATGGTATTTGCTTGGAGTGGATGGCCAACGACCATTTCGAATGGATTGTGGAGCAAGGGAAAATACCTTTCCAACACAAGCATCTATTTCTCTCTTTGTCTCATTGGATGTAGCTTGCATAAGAGCACTTATATATTTTTTGAATACATTCAATGCAAAAATATGCATTGAATCATAGACTAAATCCAATGATAAATTGAAACCATATAGATCATGCAATCTCCACATTATAGACTCTCCTGATAATCCTGCTTCCTTGAGTATACATTCTCGTTCAATCTGTGTGAATGCTTTTTTGGATTGTAAAAGTGCTTCTTTCATTCCTTCTATGGTACGTTTTTCTAGAGGATACCGAGCTTGATATCTATTTCCATCATAAATATAGCGACCTTGAAAAGATGAGTTATTACTATCCAAGGTAGCCTGAGCTTTATCCCTTCGACAAAAGGATTGTCCTCCATCTTTAAACATTCCAAGTTTGCATTGGGCTGGATGATCACCTGTGACCATCATTAACATTGCACGTATCTTGCAAAATTGCATTTGTTGAGCGGAATTATCAAAGATACGTTCAACTGGATAATTATAAAACACATTTACTCCCTCAATGAATAACTCCTCAAGCTCTTTTATTAATGGTCTCAAAAGGATCCCGAATGCAAAGCTTGAATTGCGAATCAATTTCTTGCTACTTAGTGGCAAAAATAATACATGAAGAATCCCAACCCTAGACCTTTTGCCACTGTTTAAAATCATGATTTCTACTGCTCCACAATCCTTTTGAGTTGTTCGAGAAGCTTGGAATCCATCCCAATATAGAAGTAGAGTGAAGTTTCGAGGCTCTCCCTGCATAAAAAATTAATTTAGTACAAATATGCATAGAGCAATAACTAGCACTACAAGATATAGACCTTATAGCGACGTTTAAAGCGACGAAAATACAAACAACAAAATTTGCCCCCGTCGTCGCAAAAAGCGTCGTTATTGACGACGCCATAGAATCGTCGCTATAACCGTCGCTATATGCGTCGCTATATATAACCGTCGCTATATGCGTCGCTATATATAGCGACGCATATAGCGACGCATATAGTGACGGTTACAGAGAATTTGCGACGCTGATAGCGACGGCAATAGCGACGCGTGCAGTAAATTTGCGACGCAAATAGCGACGGTAACAGAGAAAAAAAAAATTTGTGGCAGGGCAGCAAGCTGCCCTGCCACATATAGCATTGTGTGATGTATGAGAGCCATACAAAATAGTTTCTGCACTGCTTCATACAAAGCGTTTGCAAACAAAAAGAATGTATACTGAAATCATAAAACTGATGGATGAAATAAATACATGATATCGCATAAAATGCGATTGGTACAATCATAAAACAATATCACTAATACATAGATCGGGCGACTAAAAACTAAAGGTATGTGAGCTCTAAGGATCCAAGGGCGAGCTACAAATCGTCGTCCCCCGAAAGCTCTTCCCGCTGTAAAGGAGTATCAAACGGATTCTGCAGAAAAAGAAACAACATATCAATCCACCATACAATAATGCATTCAAATATCTCATGGTAACTACGGACAAGAAAGATAAGTGACTTACTGGGCCGCCGCGTCTATACAATCGGTCGATCAATGATCTGAGACCGTGCCTCTCCGCATATCGAGTCTCAAGGCCTTGCGGATAGCGATTTGTAATGGAGTGCTGCAAAGAAAACAAAATGCTAACTGTTAGAAACATGATTGTCAGTACAAAGAATATCTCAAAAAAACAAATAAGCAAAACAAAAGAGAATCTTACAAAGTCCTCCAAATATGTCCTGTGGCCGCCACTCCCAAGATGATGTACCGATCCGGCCTCGATTCGTGCCCTCGCCGCCTCCCGCTGCTGACTCCAACGTCCTGGCGAATTTATAGCCTCCTCCCTCAGTCGGTGCCAGTCGTCTGCATCTAACCACTCGGGCTTTGGAGCCCCACTCTTGATTGCCTTGCGTGCGTCGGATCGTCTATGTGACATGTATGCACGCATGCAATCCATCATCCAGCCCGTAGAGAATCTATCCACTGCGGCTGGCACCGGGAACTCCTCCTGCAAGGATGCTACTATGTACTCCTTGCTCCCCTCCGGTATGTTCCTCCAATGATCCAGGACGTTGTGCCGAAAAACTTGTTGGCACAACTCTCTCATGCGAGCCATCACCCTCCTCCCCTCATCATTCATGATGATGGCTCCTGACCTGCCGTCCACTAGGTATCCATAATCCCTAGGAGTGTGCCTTGTATGGGCCCTCTCCCATCTTCGTCCACGCTCCTGGGCATATCCAGGAGACCCCTGAACATCCGGTGTACCGACGGGGGTACCCTCTCCCGGAGTGCCACACAAAGGGGTGCCACCAGAGGGTGTGCCACCAAAAGGAGTGCCACCAGAGGGGGTGCCACCAAAAGGCGTGACATCTGCCGATGGCTGCGCAAAAGTCAGAGTAACTGGAGTGGACGTCCCCACAGGTGTGACAAATCCTGGAGGTGACCGAGCTCCAGCTGAACGACGAGACGGAGACACCGCGTCCGTGTCTCCACAGCAGTACCCCCCTGATCCTCCTGCAGTCGCAGTCTCTCCCTCTGGCCCAAGTCGCGAGCGTCGAGATCGTCTACTCGAAGCTAAAGCATCTGATCGCGCCGAAGCTGATCTAGCAGAATGCCCTGACGAAGAACGAGGCAGCTCCTGATCTGCTATCTCTCTGAATCTCGCGAGCTGATCTGGAGACATACGTGCCATCATCTCCTGAAACTCCTCATCGCTCATCCCTCGACTCATCCTGAAAATGTCGATACCTGCACAGATAAAAAATAATGTTAGAATAATCAATTTAAACTATACAAAGCACATTAATAAAATCATTTTTGAAAAATCCCTCTTAAAATGCATATCTTATCTACCTTTATGGAAGATCTAAACAACGAATTGAGTAATACAATTCTCCAAGAATGAAGTATTCTATGGTCCCATGTTAATCTCCTGACACAACTCTGCATACACTGGAAGGTCGATAGACATGTCACCACAAAACAACGAGTCTGTCTCGTTCTCAAAAAATTCTACGACTTCTGTATTTCCATCATTGTTAGCCGATGCAGGCTCCAAGCTTGCGGTGGCCTCCACCCCTTGTAATTTCGATCCCTCTATTTGCATATTTTCTTCATCTATGCGTGGAACATCTCTTTGATCGTATACTCTCGCACCTCGAGGAGTTGAAGGTATAACATACCACCATCGAGGTTGTCGGGGATTTGGATAGAAGATTACCTGTTCACAAACACTTACAAACAGTCTTCAAACCATTGTGACATAAACCATGTCGTATTACAATTAGCAAGCAAATGCCTAGTTGCACCTGTTCACAATGGGCCGGCAACACAAAGGTGTCGCGCAAATCCATCCATTTTTTTTCGGAATCTATTTCGAGAAATCCAGATGGACCTCGTCGAACTGTTGCGCCAGCTCCTCCAAGTACCACTTTGAACCACTGCACGTCGAATATTATCATGGAGAAGCTACGGTAATCCACCGTAATAATACTTTGCAAATTCCCAAAATACTCCATCTCATCCACAACCGTGTTCGGATCCGTTGCTCGTCGCCGGCTCTCTTGCTCAAACCTTGCCATGACACCACAGTCCATTGTGGAGCGCATTTTGTCAATACTCTCCACCCGAAAATGCCGTCCGCGCGACCACGCTGCACTATATATTTTGTACTGCACATTGAAACACTCAAATTAGATGTAGCAAGCAAATTTAGATACGACACATTCTAAACCCCTCATTACCTTTGGACTATATTCCCTCGAGAACTCCCACTCCTCCATTGAGACCTCTATCCCTTCGCTGGATGCTGCAGTCAAGGCTCCATGAAACCATCGTGTTGACATAAACCGCGGCATCTCCTCCATGCCTTCGGGATATCGAATCGGTCGGTGATGCGTACTACGTTGGAATTCAGCTCGTGCTTCCTCTCGATCTTGCCTTGCAATCTGGTACTTGGCGAGCCACGTCTCCATGGAGGCATGGTGCAACATACAAAAGCGATTCACCTTCTCTTCCATTGAGGCATCCATTCTTTTTTCTACCCCATTTCCAACCACCACATCTCCAGTCTGTCTGTCATCGTCCTTCAGCGTCCATAGCATTTCATTGTCTGGTTCCACCGTTGGTAGCCATTGTGAGATATGCACTAACGCCTCTGACACCAACCAACCTTCCGCTATGCTACCTTCCGGACGAGCTCGTTGTCGCACAAAGCCTTTCAGGGTTTTCATGAAGCGCTCCAGGAAGAACATCCATCGCGTATGGACAGGTCCAGCAATCTCCACTTCATCCACAAGATGCACAAGAAGGTGAACTTGTATCGTGAGCATGCTAGTGGGCAGGTATTTCTCAAAGAGACAGACCGTCTCAACTGCTCCTCGCCTTGCGGATTCAATAGAGGACGTCTTAATCTCTTTCTGTGAGATCCATTGCACCAAAGTCGACAGCTTGTAAATGGCCCCGCGAATTTCTGGAGTTAGGCATCCCGCGATCGCGATCGGTAGGACAAACTGCCACAAATGAGAAAGCATTAAGAATAATGGTCACTTTTCAAATTTCAAAATGTCCACGCTAATTAAAATCCATTCTGTTCACAAACCTGACATATCTTATGCCAATCATGGGATTTTAGCCCAGAAATCTGGTCATCTTTAGAAAATGCGGACCTGAGAGAACGCATCATACCCGTCGGAGTGCGGATAGACTTGATTACTTGCTTCACAATGTGCTCTTCTTTGGTAGACAAAACCCAGGGAGCGCGAGGAAGCTGCACTCCCCCTTCAGCACTCGACTGCGGCCAAAGCGCCTCCATCTTACCTACCTCCTTTAAATCCATTCGTGACCCTATAGTGTCTCTCTTTCCTGTGATGTGGTCCCATAGCAAGCTGCCCACATTTTTGAAAATATGCATGGGATCCAACAAGTGGTTGACCTGTAAGTGGGTCCAATATGGCAACTCGTAGAAAACTGAGAACCGCCGCATTCCATTTGGATGTAAATCCGGGTTTACCATTTTCAGCTCATACCAGCTTGCAGCGTTCATACGTGCTGGAGGTCGTCCAAGAAAACCTTCCCTGAGTTCATAATCCTCCGGCAAGAAAGCGGCGTGTCCTTGATATACCATCTTCTTCATGGTTTGTGACCTTCGGGAGTCTAACTGTGGCCCACACAATGGACATGCATGATAACCTGAGGTAACGAGACCTGCAAGGCGATCCACGACCTAGTGAATACTTGATTGAATGAAATAAAATATAGATATTACCTGCAAGGCATGGTGTTTGCAGGTGGCAATATATGATATTTCAATAACCTGAAAAAATCATAAAACACCTTGAAAAATCTATCCATGTTTGCAATAATACTGTTTAAAAAAAAAAACAATGAAGTCTGTGTGCAAGGTACCTGAATAACTCAGTCACACTCGTATCGCTCCAACCGTATTTTGCTTGCACACTTAAGAGTGCAAGCAATGTCTTCAACCGAGATACTCGGCACCCATCATATAATGGTATGGATGCTTCCTCTCTAAGCGGATCAGATGTCTCAACATCCATGGGAATCAATGCATCGATCATTGCCTCCATCTCAGGCTCCAAGATTGTAGGCAAGTCGGGAAGGTTGTCTGTCTCCTCTGGCATTGACGGTATAGATGGGCCTTGCGAGTGGTCGATTGGCTCCTGCAATCCATCCATCGCACGTCCACGAACTCTTCTAATTGGCCGCAAAGGGTGCACTCCTCCTTGGGTCGAGACATCACCCCCCTGGATACAAAATTTACCAACAAGACCCAATCTTATTGTGTATGGTTTTCAATTAGCTTGAGAGTACAATGCATGAAAAATGCTAACTTCAAATTACCGTTTGCTGAAAGTCTGCAATCGCCTGATCAATGATCTCAGATTGAAACTCGCCAAATCGTCGTACGTGTTCTATAGACAATCGGCGTTTTCGTCTAATTGCCAACTTGCATTGAGAGCAAGGACATGGGACACGCTGATTAAGATACGACTCGCGGTCTTGAACAATAGGACCTTCTTCGTTTGCCATCTTATCTACATTACAGCAAACAAGGCTTAAATGGATAGCTTTATGGAGATGTACGTCAAGTTGCAAGTTGACCATAAACCTTGCATTGTATATAGTAGTCGAGAGATTTTCCGATGTTATATCTCGGCCTTGTATCATGCTCAACGATTTGTTTGTCCCGGTAGATAATTTTTTGTTATATCTCGGCTTTGAGTATAAGTAATCCATTTTAAAATTAATGCACGCCATCTATGAAATTTTATAACTATAGTAATAAATTTTATTTCAATCAATTCTATTCATAGTCATAAGACCTGAGAGAAATTATCCTATACTCAATTTAAGGGTTTCTTCTTCTATAACAATAATTTTGGGTTCATTTTGATGAAGTACGTGGCCGTATGCAAAGCACATTGCATACCATTATCAATACGTATATTATCTTAAATTTCCTTCCCTTCCCTCTCCCTCTCTTTCTCTCCCTCTCCCTCTCTTCCTCTCTTTCTCTCACCCTCTCCCTCTCCCTCTCGTTCTCTTTCTCTCCCTCTCTCATTTCCTCCCTCCCCCTCCCTCTCCCTCTCCCTCCCTCTTTCTCCCTCTCCCTCTCCCTCGCTCCCTCTCGCTCCCCCTCCCTCTTTCTCTCCCTCTCTCATTTCCTTCCCCTCCCCCTCCCTCTCCCTCTTCCTCTCCCTCTCCCTCTCTTTCTCTTTTTCTCCCTCTCCCTCTCTATCTCTCTTTCTCTCTCATTTCCTAAACAAGCAAAAAATAAAGTGATTTAAACATCCTCCAAGCAAAAGGGAGAGGGAGAGATACAATGCACTCTCCCTCTCTTTCTCTTTCTATCCCTCTCTCATTTCCTTCCCCTTCCTCTCCCTCTCACTCTCTTTCTCTCTCATTTCCTCTCCTAAACAAGCAAAAAATAAAGTGATTCAAACATTAAACAAGCAAAAGGGAGAGGGAGGGAGAGAGAGAATGCACTCTCCCTCCTTCTCCCTCTCTTTCTCTTTCTCTCCCTCTCCTATTTCCTCCCCCTCCCTCTCCCTCTCCCTCTATTTCTCTTTCTCTTTCTTTCCCTCTCCCTCTCCCTCTCCCTCTCCCTCTCTTTCTCTCTTACTCTCTCGTTTCCTCTCCTAAACAAGCAAAGAAGAAAGTAATTTAAATATTAAACAAGAAAAAGGGAGAGAGAGAGAGAGAGAATGCACTCTCCCTCTCTTTCTCTCCCTCTCCCTCTCTTTCTCTCCCTCTCTCTCCCTCTCCCTCTCCTTCTCTTTCATTTCCTCTCCTAAACAAACAAAAGAGAACGATTTAAACCTTCAACAAGTAAAAGAAAGAGAGAGGGAGACTCACCAATGAGATATGGCGAGCGTGGGCGGCTTCTCTTTGCAACGAGGGCTCCTCCTCTCCTTCACGAACAATGACGGTGGCGGTGGCGGCTGCAGCGGCGGCGGCAAGTCTCTTCCTCCTCTTCTCTCACAAAGCCTTGGCTCTCTCCCTCGCTCTCTCCCTCGCTCTCGCTCTCAAAAGGCGAAGAAAACAAAATGAAAACGGCGCTCTGGTTTCGGCCGCACTTTTTTTCCCTGCGGCGTCGCAATTGGCGTCGCTATATGCGTCGCTATTTGCGTCGCAAATGCGACGCAAATAGCGACGCATATACGACGCTATATGCGTCGCTATTTGGGTCGCATTTGCGACGTAAATAGCGACGCATATAGTGACGCCAATTGCGACGCCTATAGCGACGCCTATAGCGACGCCGATATCCACCGTCGCTAATCGGCGTCGCTATTGCCCCATTCCCTTGTAGTGTAGTATGATTCTATGTGTTCACAACTAGATTTGGTATACATATTTTGAGGAGATAACTAGTGAAATATGTACCTTGCATAATTGTTGATGGTGTTTTTTCAAAGTACGACACTTATTGCATATAAATATATACTCCTTGGTAGATTCCTCCATCCATGCTGAAGTGTTTCCGATTTTCTTGGAAAGGTGGAAAACACAGTATTACACCTTGAGTTTTGGCAGATGATAGATAGCTCGTACTCAGCATTTGGATTCCAAAAATCTTGGACCTCGTGACATTTTGATCCATCCCAAAATTCAAAGAAAAGCATATCCTTCATTTCATCAACTATTCCCTATTTGAGTGTAAGAAAATGTGGTGACACGTCTAATGAATCTATGGATAGGAAGATCGTGTCCCTAGGGCCAAAAAGGCCCATCACAACAGTTATCCTTTCCCAAAGCATGATTAGACATCTCCTCAAACAAGCAAAGGAGATGTTCTATAAAAATTTCTCCAGACACGATATGTGCAAGTGATACTAGGAGCTTGCTATAACAAACTTATACTCAAGAAAACCTAGCGTAAAAAGTAAACATGAGAACCATAACCCCTGTTTGTATAGGAAGATCATGTCCCTAGGGCCAAAAAGGCCCATCACAACAGTTATCCTTTCGCAAAACATGGTTAGACATCTCCTCAAACAAGCAAAGGATATAAACCCTAAACCCTACTTGGATAGGAAGATCGTGTCCCTTGGGCCAAAAAGACCCATCACATCACTTGGATACGAAGTAGAAAAAGACTTAGGCACTAGTAGGGAAGCACATAAAAAACACTCTAATCCACATTTACAAACCCACATAGCACCCATGTGGAACACTCTTGAATCTTAGAAGGAACATGGTTGTAGGCTGAAAGGGTGGTCCTAGTAGAGGTGTTTCTACAAAAAAGAGTTTTAAAAAAATATCAAGGACACACATTGGTGGGCTCATTTCCCAAGAAAGGACATACATTGATGATTAGACATCTCCTCAAACAAGTGATACTAGGAGCTTGCTATAACAAACTTATACTCAAGAAAACCTAGTGTAAAAAGTAAACATGAGAACCATAACCCCTGTTTGGATAGGAAGATCGTGTCCCTAGGGCCAAAAAGGCCCATCACAACAATTATCCTTTCGCAAAACATGGTTAGACATCTCCTCAAACAAGCAAAGGATATAAACCCTAAACCCTACTTGGATAGGAAGATCGTGTTTCTTGGGCCAAAAAGACCCATCACATCACTTGGATACGAAGTGGAAAACGACTTAGGCACTAGTAGGGAAGCACATAAAAAACACTCTAATCCACATTTACAAACCCACATAGCACCCATGTGGAACACTCTTGAATCTTAGAAGGAACATGGTTGTAGGCTGAAAGGGTAGTCCTAGTAGAGGTGTTTCTACAAAAAAGAGTTTTAAAAAAATATCAAGGACACACATTGGTGGGCTCATTTCCCAAGAAAGGACATACATTGATGATTAGACATCTCCTCAAACAAGTGATACTAGGGGCCTACTATAACAAACTTATACTCAAGAAAACCTAGCGTAAAAAGTAAACATGAGAACCATAACCCCTGTTTGGATAGGAAGATCGTGTCCCTAGGGCCAAAAAGGCCCATCACAACAGTTATCCTTTCGCAAAACATAGTTAGACATCTCCTCAAACAAGTAAAGGACATCTCCCAAGCATGGTTAGACAGCTCCTCAAACAAATCATTTTAGGATGCCTACTATAATGAAATCATGAGTATTCCTCGTTCCAAAATATCATAGAATTTCATGCAATATAGAAGAGTTAGTGGTAGCTCCATTCTTACTTTTAGCTTTTGAAAGCATAATCCATTTAAGTAGAGTGCATTAATATTCCATGAACATACCCTTAAACATGCTAAATAATCATATTAATATTCCATGAAGACGAATATCTATGTTCATGCTAAACATTAATATCCCTTATTAGGCCTCAAGTTGATGCACACAAAGTAAATGAGCTAGAAAAACCTTATTAGGCCGTGAAGTGGAGCAGGGCTTTGAGGCGGAAGAATCCCGCGGGCACGTTGCCGTTGAAGGCGTTCCCGGCTTATGTCCAGGTAGCAGAGGCGGAAGAAGCCTACGGGCATGCTACCGTTGAAAGGCGACCCTCGATATATGTGCAGCAGAAATGGAAGTGGAAAGGCTACTCACGGAGCTATCAAGGGCGGGCAGCGACTACTCGGAAGAGACACTGCACACGCTGACAAACATTGCGGCTACACAAATACAACGGCAGCAGCGTCGATGATACCCCCCAACGCTGAGGCAGCAGGTGCCCAAAGGAGAATCAAATATAGACCGGCGTGAGGAGCTAGAGGCCGTGGGGCAAGTACCCCAACAAGGTGCGCGCGTGTGAGGAGAAGGCCGTGCTGAGATAAGTTATACCCAGCAAAGGCACGCACGTGATGATGTGGCTAGGCCCCTTCGACTGCACTGCGCAACTAGCTGCCCATGCGCTGCCCATGCAACACACGATGATCAAGGCCACGGATCATAGGCCAAGGCGCAACGTCAGCTAGGCCCGCGCACGCTGCCGCATTCGATTGATGATGATCAAGGCCGCTGCCAGTCAATCAGTGCCCTGCCTGCAGCTCAGCGCTAGTATTGTAGTACTGCGGCGCTATGATCTGATCGACGCACGCGTACACCAGATCAGCGCCCCGCCTGCAGCGCCAGATCAGCGCCGGGCCGCTTGCAGCGCCGGTACTACTGTACTGCGCTATATTGATCTGAATATTGATGCGTGCAGGTCTTCGAAGACGACGTCCCAAGTGCAAACGGCCACAGCTACAGTACGTCAACGCAGGTGATCATTGTATAACTGTCCCTTTGCCCCCCACCCCCAACCGACGTTCGCCTGGAAGCGCCGGATATTTTCACTGTGGCGGATGCAGGCTGTCCAGGTGTAGATATGGCGACGAGCAAAGTGCAAGAATATTATAATGGTACAAAAGAAGGATGAAACGATGTTGAACGAAAGAATGGAGACTATATAAAAGAGAGGGAAGTATCCGTTGGCGGGAATTAAGGGGTAGGTAGAGTTATTTTCCTTCTACCAATCCTTGACTAAAGTTTTTTCTTCCCTTCTACCCTTGACTAAAATTGGCAAGGATAGATTATTTACTTACCATCTCAAAATATGTTATATCGTTCATAATGCGTCCATATAATATCCCAATTAGTGATTTTCATTAATCTCTTATACAAAACATATTTTGTACAATGTATTATTCATGATTATTCAAAATAAATATTTATCTATTTCAAGTTTAATTAACATTATAATTACATAACATTGAAGTATTATCAATTTTACTTATATTTCAATATTATAATGTGTATTTATATATATATATATATATATATATATATATGATCTACTATCAACTAAAGACTACTTTTTAAATTATTTATTGCATGACTAACTTATTATTTGTGGCTTTGGATTGTTAGATTGAGAAGCTCAAATCTCTTAAGCTTATACCAATGAGACAAGCCACATTTTCATTTGTGTTATGGCTCATCTAAAGGTGTTATTTATGCATTATTTTTCTTTGATGTTATAGAATTCTTTTGTACTAAATATTTTCTAATTCTAAAGAATTATTTCTATTATACGAAATATTAGCTATGAATTGAATATGGTAACCTACGTATTTGATGATGTCTTAACATGTTATACCCGTCATTTATAAGGGGTATGATATAATAGTCCTATATTTTTCATACTATATAAATCTTGCTTTGGTATTAATAAAACCAAGCATATCAAATGCATGTAGCCACATTGGTTGTGCTCTCCTTGTGCTACATAATAGGACTTTCATTATCTTACCTTCTAAGTACTTAGAGCATAGTGAAAAGTGGAGGCAATGGACTTTGATCCTCTTTAATTTCTCCTTTATTATAGTATTCAATCTCTCAATCTTTATAATTTTTTTATTTTTTTTTCTTCATTGTCCAAGCTATAAAGAAGAAGACTAGACTTCTTGGTAGCAAAAGCCTTTTGCCTTGGACATTTAAAATCTCCAAGAGGAGACAAAGTGAAAGAAGAATATTGAGAGAAAGAGCTAAGACAATAACAAAGAAGGCCCCAATGTCATTTGAGCTACACAAAGAGGTTGTAATACATTAGGGGTCAAAGTAAGAGTTTTCTTCCCATAGTAAGCAACACCCCAATCAAAATCGCAATTTGTTAAAAAAATTGTTAATAATGTTTTATGTTTTAAGTTTTTCTACTAGATGTACTCTTTTTTAGCTATTGTTGTGATATGCAATTGGTACTAATGGCTAAAATTTTATGGCAATCCATATATCAAAAAGTTTAACCCATGTGGTAGAAGTGAACTTTGTAGAGTTACTTAGATCCCATCATATTCATGAGGGTGACAAGGCCCGGGTGGGTAGAGAGAGAGAGAGAGAGAGAGAGAGAGAGATGGACATCTAGCCACTAAATATGAGCTCTTTACTGTAATCCCTCACCTAAGCAACTGACTTTCTCCACAATCAAATTAAAAGAGCTTATTTCAAATGAAAAGAAAAACATAACAAGTGTACAATGCAAATTTGAAGTAACCTTGTAAGACAAACACCCTTGGGCACCAAGATGAAGCTTCCTAAACCTAGCCATTGAATTAATGTTCTTTTTAACACTTATTTTTTGAGGGGCTAAGAAAGATATGTCTTTTTTGCAAAGGTATGTTATGCTTTTGAGGGGCCTTCTAGATCTCATAGATCAATATCATCCTCCAACTTTGCCTCTTCTATGCCATGAAGCAAGTAAGGTGACATAGTATTTTTGAAATAGCAACATCTAGGGCTTTTTACATCTCTTAGATCATCATCATCCTCCAAGTTTTCCTCTTCTATGTCATGAAGGAAGCAAGTATATACATGGAAGGAGATTAAAGCAGAATGTGTGTGTGTGTGTGTGTGTGTGTGTGTGTGTGTGTGTGAAATATTGTGCTATGTTTTCTCAAGTAGCAAATAGAAGATACTCATGAGATTTCTCAAGTTTTTTTCATTGTAGGAGACATATGTGGTGACAACATATTAAAAGGAAAACGTAAGGTTGTTGTTGGAAGCTACTTGCTTTAACTGCAAAAGGGTTGAGTTGATTCTATATAAGTTGATGCCTTACCCATACAAGTTGATGGCTAAGCCAATGGGTTTAAGAATCCAGTATATCTCACCCAAGGTACTCAACAAGGCTTAGTGTGGCCTTATTTATTCTAGTAAAATCCATGATGCTATCCTCAATATTGTTATTAGGATAGAACAATGTAGATTATTAGGGGCTATTGTGTAATAAACATGAATGTAGATAAAGGGTATGATAGGATCACTTGGGAGTTCCCCTTACTAGTAAACGGCCATATATTTGCATCATTGATGATAATTCCAATGCTGTAGTAAGTGAAAGCTCAAATCTTTAGACAGTTGGGTGCTCCCATTGGATTGGGATTCAACATATCTCAAAAAGATTTGAGTGGCCCGATACATAAGACATGTAAAGATTAGGAAGAGGACCAGTCTCAAGCTTGGTCTTACTAGTCAAATCTTTAGACAATTGGGTGCTCCCATTGGGTTGAGAGTCAACATATTGTCTCAAAAAGAGTTGACTGGTGGCTAATACATAAGACATGTAAAGATTAGGAAGAGGATCAGAGCTTGGTCTTACTAGTCAAATCATAGACTCGAAGATGTTTCTTAGCCCCTAATGATATTCAGTGCTACTATCTTCCCCTTTCTATATGGACATGTTGGAAGAAGTTAGAGTCTCTTTTCAATGCTTACTATTGGAGCTTTGATGGTGGAAGGGAGTGATTTGCAACATCATAGGAAAGATTGAATGAAAACCAAGGCTACTCAAGAGACATGTAATCTTCAATTTCCAATTCCATATAATCCAATTTGAAAGTTTGTCTCCATTCTATCCATTTCAATGCTTATATTCTTAATATTCTTAGCATTGAACTCCATTGAAATATGATATCAAGCTCCCAACTAGTTACACTCACATTTTTAAGAGCTCCACACTAGTTTAAGGCAGCCCATTTGCACTAGGCAATACATATGCACCTCATATAGGTCCATTTTGCTAGTTATACATGGTTTTAGGTACACTTTAGGTCACATGATGGCTTATTAGTTGCCATCTCACACACACACAGAAAATAGTGCACTATAGGAATATTTTGCCACCAGATTGGAACCTTGCAAGTATGAAAATTTAGTGGCAATTGACAAAGATAGGGACAACTAACAAAACTTGCAATGTAAAGGTAGCTTCTTGTCACCACTAGGAGTTAACCTTGCAAGTAGATGCGGAAATAGACGCGCCCGACTTTTTTTTCCACAATTCAAATATTGCGTCTACAAGTGCGTCTATGGAGCCTTTTTGTTGTAGTGTGTTCTTGCAATATTTGGAAAGCAATACCATTGCTCTATTGGTTAATCCAACAACACGCTAAATGCTTTTACTATCAACAGATTGTTGTATTGTGGTTTGGATTATTATTCTAATTACTTGTGTTTGACTGTAAATGCATGGCAGGGGTCAATAATTGCAATTTACCATGGGGAAAAAAGAAATGCTTTCCTAGAAGATGATATTAAGCTAGTTGCCTTGTTTGCGCTTAATTTCTAAATGGATTAATTAAGGAAGGATATTTTGAATGGGTGGAGTATCTCCAAGAACACACTATGGATTACCCTGAGAGGGCACTACTCGATTCATGTGCAGAAGGTCAAGTGGTAAAAAGACCAACACAAAAAGTTATGTCTCGCTCTCTCAGGTTGCTTGGGAGCAGTGAAGCTCTAGACACCCCTTTCCTAGTCCAAAACCGAGGTTTAGACTACCGTGAGCCTAACATCTAGGGCGTTGGAAGATCCTATTCTAGATACTAGATGAAAATTATGGTGCGAAGTGATTTGGATTGCGTACTTCTATTGGATAGAAGGGATACATAATTTTTTCTATATGGGCAAGAGACAGAGATTAACTAGACAATAAGTTAAGGAACTTCTTTCTCAATGGACTTCTTGCACTATTTTCATGGCTATGCTATAAGTTACTTGAACGAACCGTGTCCCTCTAAAAGGCTTAATAAATGAAGTTGATTTTAAATGTCACACATAACTGTGATACAACCCAAATTAGAAAACTAAAGCTATTGAGGGAACCGGGTGGACAAAACCCCGATAAGTTTGTCCTACGGTTGGTTGGTCCAAGAGAATTAGGAGGCTTCTCATAAGGTTTTAACATTTTTCACCCTTAGTTATGGTTACATTAAAATCCAATTCATGTTGTTTTAGGGGACTAGAATGGGACTATACCCTACGGGCAGAGAGGTTGAGTGGCGTATCCCTCTCGTTTCCCATTCTCTTTAAACCAAGTGTGGTATGGACTTACTTTGGATTGGGTATCTCTACGTGAAAGAGAGTGTCCTAAACTTGATGCTAAGAATACTGTCAGGAGACCTTCACCCCTTGGTAGCCAGATTTCAGGTCGATTCTAGTGGGTTTGACCGTGAACATTCCATTGCGAGGTAAACCCAGGAAACCCTAAGCGACAAACCCCAACAAATTCAATGGGAGTGCTAGGCGGTGATGCTTAGATTTGTTTCTTAGACCGCAAAAATTTTCCTGGATAGCTGATAGGTGAGCATGTTATAGTTGGTATCAGACCAAAACTTGTAATGATGCGTGATTAATTTATGGTTTGTAGATATATTCTAAATGGAAAAAACCTTGCTCTTGTATCTACGGTTAATTGCAATAATATGAGTTGCACTACTTGAGTCATTAAGAGTAGTGCCGCTGACGCATGGTAGGGCCTAACCCATAGGCCTTAAAGCCCTATAAATGTTTGTCTTCCCTAATTCTCCAAGATGAGGACACCTCGAATTCTCCAAGGGGGAGAGGATGTAATACCCCCCGCCCCCCTAAAATTAAACTAAATTTCTCCTCCCCCAGTTGTTGCTAACAATAGGCGGCAGGGGGGGAAAGGGAAAGGAGACTATGATAACGCCATGAATGACGAAGGGGAGAAGAAGATGATGACATGGAAGGGGAAGAGGAGTCTCGTCAACATGGAAGGAGTAGGCATCACTGAGAAAGAAGGAGAAGGTGATGAAGTAAAGGAAAAAGAAGACAATGATAGTGAGAGAGAAGCTAAAGATGACGAAGAAAACAATAAGGGGAGACCAGACACCTACCACCATGCCACCTCCTCTCCATGTTTTCCCCCATAATAATAGCCCCCCTTCCCACTATAAACCCCCCCATCGTCAAGAAAAATGAAAGCCTTGGAGGAGGTCTCGATCTGTTGCTACCATGAGGGAGAGAAAAGGAGAGAGAGAATAAGAAGAAGAAGAAGAAGAAGAGGGAGAGAGAGAAGGAGAAAAAGAGAGAGGCAGAGAGAGGATAAGAAGAGAGAGGGAGAGAGAGGATAAGAAGAAGAGAGAGAGAGAGAGGGAGAGAAAGAGAGAGACTCTTTGAGGGTTCTCCTTCCTTTCCCCTCCTTAGAGGGTGACCACACGTGTTTACCCCCCTTCTATTCGCAGGCCTACCACTACAAGAGAAAGGCCCTATAGATGCGTACTCTACATGCGAAATAGCGGGTGCATTTATCAGTGCATCTATTGGTGCTAGTATATAGATGCGAAAAACACGTCTATATACCCATGTTTTTAAACGCGCTTATAGATGCAAAAATAAACGTACATATTTTTCATTTCTCATAAAGTCCCTAAATATGACCAAACATCTTAACAGCTAGTACTTTTTAGAATATATTACTAACTTTACTTCTTACTTAGTATTACAAATATACATCCAATCATTCAGAGCTAATTATATGCTACAATGAATGATCAATCTTATCTTCAATGAGATCGGCCCTTGCTAGACTATCTACCTCTAGGTCTATGTTACCAATAGGCAATGAAACAAATAAGTCTACCCCACTATCAGATGTATTGCTATGCTTAATTTCTTCATCATCATCTGCAACCATATTGTTATCCTCTTCTACGCTTCCTTGAACATCCTCGCGGGGATCATCTTGCACTGCATCATGTATATCATTGATCATGGCATCATCATGTGCATCATTGTTGATTGTTTGATTGTCATCAACTATCTCTATGTTGGTAGCATTTCGATATATTGGTTTTGAACGATTAGATATGGGGATGATGTGCCACCATCGATTATTGTTTACCATTGGGTGATACATAACTTGCATTTAAAAAACAAAAAGTAAGTAACTTAGATATTTATTGTATTTTGAGAAACTATCAAGAAGTAATATATATGAAAATAAATAGCTTCTAATATACCTGCTCGCATTGTTGAGATAGTACGAATGTGTCATTCTTGCCTTGGTGAAATTTTGTAGAGTCAATCACTACAAAACCACTTGGATGACGTCTAATTGTGCAATGCTCACCCGTTGTTACTACTTCTTTAAACCACTTCACATCTAGTACATATATAAAAAATCGCCTAAAGTCAAGCTTCAAAATATCTTGGATCAAATCCACAATAACATTCCATGGTGCCATTGGTATCCTGGAAGTTTGCAAGGATACCACAATCCTAGGTATTTCTCTTATCATCTATACGTTGAGTTCAAAAATATTTGCCTTCACACCAAATAGCATTGAACAATGTACACTAGTAGTACATTGTTGAGATCATATTAATGATTTAGTTAAAGATGAAACATGTGAAATTATTATATTATATATAACTAAAGATAATTTAATTATAAGTATGTCTCACCTTTGATAAGCAACCTCGTGCGTATTCCCACTTGTAATATTTCAGATATTAAATTTTATTTTTTTCCTTTCTCAGCGGTGCGTCGTGCTGGAAGGAGGGAAGGGGATAGAGGAGCCAGCAAGCTCCTCGCTGGAGCTTGCTTGGCTACCCAGCCATGCATTCACGCTGTGTGGGGGGAGGGGAGGTACCTCTCCCTCTCCCTATAAAACCAGGGCTATGGGGATTGTGATAATCGGGTTTCACCGTGAGGAGGTCGTGAAGCTGATAGACTGTGAAGGAGAGAAGAAGGGAGCTGTGTCACGACATCTACCGCCGAGTCCAAATGCCACCTGCTATCGTGAGGGTTGGCCGCCGTCATCAAGCTCCAGATCACCACGTGCTGCAGCCCATAAGCCTTAGAAGCTTCTAAGGGGGCTCTTTAAGTCCCCTTTCACCCCCCTCATATCCCTTTTATCCTTTCACCCCCCCCCCCCCCCCCCCCCCCAGTTTTTTTTAAAACCCTTAAGGCCCTTCCTATACCTTCATTTACCCTTTCACCCCCCTCCTGGTTTATCCCCTTAGAACCCTTTCATCCCCCCCCCCCCCCCCCCCCCCCCCCGGTCTTAAACCCTTAACCCTTCCCATGGGGCCATTAAACCCCCACTCCCCTTGGCCTCATAAACCACAAATCCCCCCCCCCCCCCCCCCCCCCCCGTGCTTAAATTTATAAGTCCCTTCTTGTGTAATTTTCCTTGAAACCCCGTGTTTTACCCCCTCATATTCCTTTTTAACACACCCCCCCTAAGCCCCTTTTTAACCCCCGTGTTCCCTTTTTCCTTAGACACCTTTTTTCCCCGTGCTATAAACCCTTGTGTTACCCTTCAAATTTTCCCCCTGGGTTTGAAAACCCCTAAGTCATTTCACTCCCATGCCCAAAGATCTCCCAAGGTTCATATGTTTGCAAAGCCACACTCACACACAACCTTTTTGCCGTGTATATACCCTATAGGGCCTTTTTAGGCTTTGTAAACCTTTTCCTCCCGAAGAAGCTAAGACCTTAAAGGACTTATTACCCCCCTTCTCGTGGTCAATTCTTTAAATTGCTCCTTGCCTAGAAAGAGAGAAGAAGACTATTGAAGCGACGGTGGAATTCTGAAAAGGAGCATAAAACTGCCTTCACGTTTGAAGGATTACAACTGCGATGCCGCCTAAAAAAGTCCAAGGAGTAGTTGCGGGAGGGTCATCTCCCGGTATCCATGTGGATATCTCACCCCAAAACCAAGTTTTTCCTTATTGGTTTTATATCGGTTTTAATTCAATCATGCAAGATGAATTGTTAGGGATAAGATATATTTTGTCCTAGTTATTTACGAAGAAGGAATTTAGTTTAATTGAACATGCAAAATGGATAATGTATAAAACATAGTTTTCCTTCAAATAGCATTACACATTGAAACAAATTACGAGCAAGATTATCTACCCACTATAGTAGTATAATTCAGTTAAATCTTGAAGGTATAAAACATGCATCTTGCACCATTAACCCCTATTCTTTTTTTGCAACGAATCATCATAGAAGGTGAAATTCATGAAAGGTTTCTTACGTTGCTTAAACTCTAGGAAGTTATCATTGCTAACTGCATATCTTAGCAAGGAAAATATTGTTTATTTGGCATGAGTTTTATTCGCAAGGAAAAAGGAAGTTTAATTGAATTTACCTAACCTCAAAGCAATAAAGTTTAGGACTGAAAAATCAATTGTCACATAGATAACAAATCGTGCCGAGGTGATCTCGATATTACCTTCTAAAAGTTAACCGAATTAATATAAACTTAGAAATACCTATGTTGCGAAATATGCATTGGGAATGATTTAAAAATCCAAGAAACGTTTATACCTTAAATACTTGCCTACCTTCCCTGATTGTAGGGTCAATAAATCATAAATGTAAAAGAACTAGGGTTTGTCCCTGAGGTTCTTAAAAAGAGACCCTAGGTCTGACAAATGTCAGCTTAAAGAAACTAAAAACGGATTGTTTCATCGTATATTACGATGCAGGACTTGCGCAGCAAGTACGAGGTCATATGGTCTTGGGATTGATTCACAAGAAGAAAAGTGAAATACCCTCAACAAGGATGGCGGATCCTTACGCAAGTTATCTTGCAAAAATGATGTATTCTTTGATATCCTTCTAAGTAAGGAGGGTTAAAACCGGAAACTAAAGTATCCAATGAACTTTAGGGTTGACCAAGTTGGGTTAATAGGGTACGCCCTAACCCAAAATATAAAGGATCTTGCCAAGTTGCAAGACACCCTGGAACGAGTGCTAATGCATTTAAAAGGAAAGAATCATTCCTTAGCAGTTTGCCAACAACAAGATCGATTAATGGAAATGTTTGTGCTTGCTAGAGATTTTAGAGCACTGTTTGATTTATGAATTACAAATTAATTGAATATCTATACTTTAGGTTGAAGGCCTGAAGGGAGAGGCAGCTTCAGTTACCTCCGACTGCCTGCCTGACCCTAACCAAGGGGGTTGTTTACCGCGTCGGGAACGTGGACCAAACCCGCCGCGAGAGCTCTCTCCGTTGAGCTCTACTTGGAGTAGGAGGATGCTTGGGTGCCAGGGGGGGCTCTGGCCGTAAATCCCTCACCTTTCGGGTCCTGCACAAGAGGCTAACGTGACTCGGGATTGGATCTCGAGGCCCGCATACTAGTCTACGGGCGGAAGCTTGGAATAGTGATCCCTGTGGATTACTAGATAGCCTTCGGGCGGATTATGGACAAGTCTATAGGCGGAACTCCTTGTATTTCAAAGATAAATATGATGATATGTTAATAAAGAACTTGTTTGATATTGTTTTTCTATGTCACGTGATGAGATTACGTGAAGGAATCAATGCTTAACGGTTTAATTAAAGAAGTTGATTGTTACATGTCCAATTAATGTGTTAGATAATTACATAACTAAAACAAACCGAGGAAAGTGCAAAGGATGGGCCATGGGTCCGTCCTACGGTTGGGTGGTCCCGGTTGGCCGGGAACTTTTCTCAAATTTCAAAGAACAACGGGATGATTGTCAAAGGACACGAACAACCAAAGCGATGACCTAGAGTTATGTTTTAACGAATTTATGCTGTTTTAGGGGAACGAAATGGGACTATGCCTTATGACAGAGAGGTTGAGCTTTGCATCCCTCTCGTTTCCCATTCTCTTTGAACCAAGTGCAACGTGAATCCGCTTCGGACCTAGCGTTTCTGCGTAAAGTAGTTCGCTTGGGTCTCACGCTAGTTGCTGTTAGGAAATGACCAATCAGGAAAACCCAAATTTCGATCATCCTAAGTGGGAACGGTCAGAATACTTCCGCTACGTGGCAGACGTGGAAAGCCCTAGATCGAAAACCTCGTAACATTCCATGGGAGTGCCCGACGGAGCTTTCTAGACATCCTTTCCGATGGACTGCTAAGATGTGTCCTGGATGATACTAGTGGACACGTTACACCACTCCTCTTGCGATATATCCATCGCCTCCTCTTTTTCCATCTTCTCCATTTCTTCATGTAGCCAATCTATATCAATATGACATGAAAGCGCACCTAAATGTTCTGGATATGGGACATTGCATCCATGTCTAGCACGAAATGCTTGCCTTTCACTTACTCTTCTTGCCTTTGCTTCTTTATATAGTATCACCCATTTGCTCTTCACTTCGCTGTTAAGCACACAAAATATATTTAACTTACGAAGTTCCTCTTTCATTAGCACTTTGCTCCTTCCTTTTCCTTGAGGTATTATAGAGGTCACCCTCAAATCTTTATCATCTTTCCATAGTCGTGGTAAAGAAGGGTCCACTTTAGTAAGATATTCAGAGATTTGTACAAGGGATGATTGTACTAACCAAGCCTCAGCCATGCTTCCCTTAGGCCATGCATTTTACCTTACAAAATCTTTTAGAGTTTTCATAAAGTGCTCTAGAAAAAACATCCATCTTGCATGAACTATCCCACAAATTGCGATCTCATTAATCAGATGTACAAGTGTACTTGAGTAGTCAAAATGGAGCGAGGAAAAGTTTTCTCCACCAAACAAACCACCTCAATGGACAATACTCGAGCCTCTTGCAACGTATTTGGATAGATTTCCTTTAAACTCACAAATCTACCAACATGTAATTGAGAACGATGATTAGTTTTGTCCATAAATTCAAGCAGGTTTACTATACAATGTACGTAATATGTAAACTAGAAAATAAGTATAATGTATACATACCTTGCGAGCTCACCCATCTTATAAATGATATCACATACATCTTTCGAAACACAATGGGATATGCTAGTAGGAAGGATGAACTTTATGTAAATATTCATACATTGTTACTTAGTCTACATAGTTACTCCACTAAATAATATATTTGTGGCTATGAAAATCCTTACCTAAATCATTTGTTGTGCCAATCGTGAGACTTCAAACTGGATAGTTTCTCCACACCTCTTTTCTTTTTCTTTATGAAGGCTCCCTTGAGGCATCTCATATATCCTGTAGGAGTTCAAAAGTTACATATCTGCTGCTTCACCATCTTTTCTTCGGTCTTCGACAACATACAAGGTGCATGCGGTAACTCAATCTTTCCTCTGGGTCCGATGCGTAGCCAAGCTCTTCTCATACATCCAATGCTACGTAAATCCTCCCTTACATTGACAGAATCACAAGCCCTGATTAAGTAATCCCATAATGTAGAGGCAACATTCTTGAATATATGCATGGGGTCCAATAGGTGATTGATCTTGAGTTCAGTCCAATATGGGAGATGAAAAAATATAGAGAATCTAAGGCACAAACAATATATTATTTCTCGTTCGCATAATGGAATGTACTTTAAAGACAAACAAAAGAAGTAAACTAGTTACCTACTCATGCCAAGTGGAGGATGATCATTGGCGTGTATCCAAGTTTCCTTCCAATATTGAATGGTCAAAGATTCTGGAGTTCTTCCATTAGTGGGGGGTGCATATTTGGGGTGGTCAATAGGAAGAAAACGATGATGATTGTCATAGATAACCTTCTTCAAGCGTGTCGGTCTAGAAGAAACCAGAGAGGGACCGCAAATTGGACATGCATGATATCCTGATGTAGTTAAACTTGTAAAAACAAGTGGGTTAATGATGACGTATATTTGATGAAGGGTAAGAATGAATAAAATAGAGTACGCAAATACCTGAACACTCTCCATAGCTTGAAAAATCATGCATGGTCCACAATAACATGCCCTTTAAAGTGAAATCTCTAGAGGACAATGATGCATTCACATCTTGCACCTCAATACCTCTCCATAGCATTTCTAGCTCCTCGATCAAAGGCTCTAAGTAAATGTCCATATTATTTACTTTGCGTTTTCCAGGAATCAAGAGGGGCCATGGACAGAGGGATATTACAGTTCACCAATACCACTGGCCATACACTATATGAGGTGCTTTTGATGCCAAATGGATTTATTCCATCTAATCCTAGACAAAATCTCAAATTTCTGGGCTCTTCTTTGAAAGTAGGCCACAAATTGTCTACGTGTTGCCAAGCTGGTGTGTTTGAAGGAATTCTCCACTTTCCATCACTTAAATGGTGACTAGCATGCCATGACATGAGTCTTGCAATGTATTTACACTTAAACATAAGTTGAATACATGGAATAATAGGAAAATGTCACAAAACCTTACGAGGCACATCCATTGATTTCATCTCTTGGTTGTATCTTGGTCCACCTTACGAGACCAATAATATTTGTGCAAATAAAATAGTAAAAATTATTGGGTCTTTTTCTTGGTCCCACTCTCCGTACATGCTGAGGTGTGACATTGTGATTCGACATGCTTGAAAAAAACATCCTCGACAACGATCACACATACATTTGATTTTTCGTCGTAGCCAAGCGTCTCGATTGTGAAGACACAATGTCTCATCCTCATTGGAGGATATACTGTTTGTTGACTCAGCATGTCCTCCCATACCAGTAGAAGATGACGACATAATTACACCTGAATCATAAGGACATATATGATTTATTTGGTATATATGTCATACTCCATAAATATTTTGATACTTACAGCATGGAGACAAACATTTTGATATTGAAAGACTAGGAAAGTCATATTGATCCAAAAACAACCATAAGCCTGCATTTAATAAGTTCAATTGTAATTGGGCGTCTATCATCGCATGTAATATGTTTTATTTGCGCATATAGACACGCAATTACACACGCTTACAGATGCACCATGTGAATATAATTTTTTTTAAAAAAAGGTGTGGCTTTCTTTCCAAACTAGTGTTTTCCTGCGTTTTTTGCGCGTTTTTTGTAGTTCGAGCTCTACATCACTAATCACGTCTATCTATCACTTCATGAAGACAATGAGGGAAGGAAATAAGAGTAAAAAGAGGACAAGAGGAACAAAGAGCTAGAGAGTAAAGAACAAGATCCAAACAATAAGGAAGAGAAGAAGAATCAAGCAACCTACCAAGGGAAGGGAGAAGGAGGACAAGGAGCTTGCAACCTAGCCGCCACATGTCAGAATAAGCAAAGAAGGTGAGTTTGTCTTCTCTCTCTCAATCTTCTTTGCTTTCTCTATGTATGTTTCTCTCTCTCTCTCTCTCTCTCTCTCTCTCTCTCTACATGCTTTAGACTGTCATCTATGGAGGTTTTTTGCGCGTTTTTTATAACAGTTTGCAAAATATGGTCCGACTTTCTGCGTCTATAGGCGCGTCTAGATGACACTCTAGACGCGGGTATAGACGTGGGTTAGACGTGCTAACAAATACGGGTATAGATGCAGCATGTAATATGTTTTATCTGCACAGGTAGTAATGGATTT
This sequence comes from Lygodium microphyllum, assembly GCF_053477565.2. Classification (NCBI taxonomy): domain Eukaryota; kingdom Viridiplantae; phylum Streptophyta; class Polypodiopsida; order Schizaeales; family Lygodiaceae; genus Lygodium; species Lygodium microphyllum. The sequence goes on along the minus strand of NC_141143.1, from coordinate 36,491,065 downwards.
TTGCTTATGTAAATGTGGAATCTTGGATCTTCCAGCACTGATCCTGAGTTGGAATGGATGAACAACACCTTAGCGGAGTTTTCTAGAGGTGTTAGTAGTTTTTTTGGAGTTTTTTTGAACAAGGAGCAATTCATGGGGGAGATGACCAGTTATCGTGGTCTCCCTCCCAATGTAGAGGAGGTTTTTAGTGTCAAGTCTTGGACACCTATCACATATTTGTCTAGCACTACCACACAAACACCAAATCTTGGCACACCAAACCTTGGTACACCTCTACTAACAGATACTCCACGCAGTATGCATACACACAGATCAACTGATGTATAGGGATTAGCTAAAGTACATAGATCGACCAAAGCACGTGCATCGAGTGAGGTAGAGGGTAGTGCCCATCGAGGGAGGAGGGAGAGTCATGCGAGAGGACGAGGAGGTGGAGAGCTTTGTGGGGGTTTCCTAGGAGGTGGCTCTCGATCACCCTCACCGGGAAATGAGAGAGGTGAGCCTCCACAAATGTACTACTCTGTCACAAATGTTGGTGGTATCTTGCATAACCCTTAGGGGAGGGAAGTGATAGCCTACTTCAGGAGTGTCGTACATGCCACATACAAAGATTGTATGATTCTCTTCAAGTACCAAAAAAGTGGTTTGTCGCAAGAGGTGCTACACGCAATACATAGAAGGTACCCTAATCCCGAGAATTCACAATTCTCAAATGATTGGGGACAGTCAAAGATGAGAGATGCGCTTCATAACAAGAGGTCTCACCTTATGATGCGCGCCAAGGAGACATTGCATAAATAAGAGTAGGGACGCCGTGGATATGGCCAACCATCCAATTGCCACCGTAGGGAGTGGAAAGAGGCCAAGAAGAGAGCAGGAGAGAAAAGGACAAGCCGCCAGCATGCAGAGGCACGACGTACCTACATGGCAACCATGGGATCGTCGCATTATGGATCGGGTGGTAGGGAGTCATGGGAGACTGATTTTTTAAGTATTATTTGATTTTTTAAAAATTAAATTTTGTAATTTATTTCAATTCATTATGTAGTGTGTTCTAATACGTTGTATGTTAAAATTGTTTTGTAATATCATATTGTTGGTAGGATGCCTGCTCCTACCATCGAGGTCATGGGCATCCACTTGGAAGTATTTCTATGAGGGACTGATCATGGAGGAGCAATATAATCGTGCCATGAGGATTCCACAGCTAGAAAATGTATGTTTTATTTTTTATATGAAAAGTATAGCTAACTCTAATTTATTGTTTGTAATGGTATTTTTATACCTTAATCCTTTGTGTAGGCGAGCCCTGATGCAGTTGAGGATAGAGAAGGGGGGACTAGTAGTAGCGGTGGCGGCACTGGCACCGGCACCAGTGGTGGTAGATGATGTCTCTTTTGAGGAGATTTAGAGGAGCCCCATGCATGCATGCCTCCCCTTGGCTTGTAGTTTTCATTCTTTATAGGTATTACTTTCAGCTAGTACTTGCGACCATGGCCATACTTGAGGTCACAAGCACTAAAACTCGTCATGTAAAAACGCTTTATCTATATAAATAAAATTTCGTGTTCTACATACATTGTTTTGTTTTCAATACAAAAATCTTTGAAATATGTACAAATGTTTCAGCACAGTATGCTCATCATGTGTTATTATCAATATATAGACTTTGGCTCTCCACATTCTTTTGCTTTTAGTATAATAATCTTTCTCTATTTTCACTAAGCATACAATTTGATGTTGATGGGGGGGGAGGGGAGGGGGAACTAGAGAGCATGTGGCTTGCAAAGCCATATGCTCTCTGATTTTTTTCTCATACCTCTCTTTTGCGCGTCTATTCGTGTGTCTAAATTGTAGGAAAAATGCACGTCTATTATCGTCAAAAAATTGCAGAGTACATGCCTTTTTTGATGCGTAGTTACACGCGTGTATAGACGTAGAATATGAATACATCTAATTTTTTATAAATATGATTATATATTTATGGAGCACGTCAATAGGCAAGTCTATATGCATGTGTAGTTTTCATTATAAGCATACTTGTAGACGCAAAATTTTAGATATGCCAGACGTGGTAATAAACGCGCCCGACATTTTTAAACACAATTCAAATATTGTGTCTACAAGCACGTCTATAGAGCCTTTTTGTTGTAGTCCCGATGCAGTAGAAGGAAGTTGCCCTGCATGCTATCTCTCCAACGAGAGAAAGGGAGAAAGAGATTTACAAGCCGAAGTATGGACCCAAAATGGAGGATGAGAGGCACCAATGGAAATCCCGCCTTGCACTGTGAAGTCATTGATCCAGATGATACTGTCAATTCAAATTCAACATTGGGTATGGTTAAGCAATCTTTGAATACCCAGATACGAATTGTCATCTTCCCTATTCGTGAGTCATAGGCCATATCACTTCGATATGTGCATAAATTCATGCAAAGGAGTAGCTTGAACTTATTCCTATTATTATAAATTTCCATTCTGATTGTTCCTTTTAACCTAACTTAGTTGCATATGGCATATTTACTGATAGCGCAATTACAAGGAGGAACTAGACAAGGGTTATGAATATTATAGTCGCTAAAAGAATGACATTCGAAGATTGTGCATACAAGTGCTAGATTAAAGCATAGTCAAGGGTTACAACTAACATTAATTACCAAATGAATATGACATTAAGAATCAGAAATAGAAGGTTCTAGTGGTTTAAAGTTTGGATACTTCAAAAGTACTTAGTCAAAGAGCCCGAAAGTACTTAGTCTAAGGAATACCATTTTTTTATTGGTTAATTGAACTATACACTAAATGCTTTTATTATCAACTGATTGTTAGATTGTGGTTTGGATGATTATTACAATTACTTATGTTGGATGGTAAATGCATGGCAGGGGTGAGTAATGACAAGTTTCCATGGGGAATAAAGAAATGTTTTCCTGGAAGATTATATTAAGCTGATTGCCTTGTTCGTGTTTGATTCCTTAATGGATTACTTAAGGAAGGATATTTTAAACGGGTGGATCATCTCCAAGATGGCATCGCGAATAACCACGAGAGGACACTGCTCAATTCATGAGCGGAAGGTTAAGTGGTGAAAAGGCCAACGATAGAAAGTTGTCTCTCACTCCTAGGTCACTTGGGGTCAGTGAAGCTCTGGACATCCCTTTCTGAGTTCGGAATGGAGTTGTAGACTACTGTGAGCCCAATGTCTAGGGCGTTGGAAGATCCTATTCTAGATAATGGATGGAAATTATGGTGCCATGTGATTTGGACTGAGTACTTCTGTTGGACAGAAGGGATAGATAATTTTTCATGTATGGGCAGGAGAAAAATATTAACTGGAATATAAGTTAAAGAACTTGTTTGTCAAAAGGACTACTTGCACTATTTTCGTGTTTGTACTATCAGTTACATGAACGAACCCTTTTTCCTAAAAGGCTTAGTTAATGAAGTTGATTTTGAATATCACACATAAATGTGATAGGACCAAATTCGAAAACTAAAGCCATTAAGGGAAGTAAGTAGGTGAAACCTTGACGGGTCCGCGTCCTATAGCAGGGTGGTCCTAGAGAACTAGGAGGCTTCTCACAAGTTTTATCGTCGTTTGACTCTTAAGTATGGTTAAGTTAAAACCTGATTCACGCAATTTGAAGGGATTAGAATGAGACTATGCTCTATAGGCAGAGAGGTTGTGCGGCGCATCCCTCTCATTTTTCATTCTCTTTGAACCAAGTGTGCTATGGATCTGCTTCGGATTGGGTATCTCTGCGTAAAGTAGGATGCCCAAAACCTGATGCTAAGAATGCTTTCAGGAGACCTTGATCCATAGAAACCTAGATTTCAGGTCGATCCAACTGGGTTTGGCTGTGAACATTCTGTCGTCGCAAGGCGGACTCGGGAAACCCTAGGCAACAAACCCCAGAACATTCCATGGGAGTGCCGGGCCATGATGCTTAGATCTGTTTCTCAATGGATCCCAAAAAGATAATTAGAAAACCGATAGGTGAGCACATTACAACTAGCCAGACCTCTAAGACACAGAAGATATCCCCTTGGGGAAGTTACTATATCTATATCCTCTACATCATGTGCATTTAAGGCCTATTTATAAATATCCTTATTTGTGAAATTTTCATGAATAAAATATAACCCTTTTCTATTCAATCTGTAAATAACCCCTTTATATTACATCCTTATGTATGTAAATAATGTATAAAAATATTATTTTAAAAATACCTTATTTTGAAGCCACGTGATGCATACATATATTCATGAGTAACTTACGCGAAGATACCCCCTACAACCCATGGCCAGGAGTATCTAAAGGACATGCTATCTTAAACTGCAATATCGAACTTGCGTTTATAATAGAATACAATCCAATATTTTTTCTCTCCTACTTCTTAGAGGGAGATCCTATACACATTAGTATAATATACAACATATCACATACATAGAAGGCAACCTCCCGCCGGCTAAGTGCTGCAACTCCACTACAACTCTCCTACATCTAAGGGATTGGCCGCTTGATGCGGTGCTCCAACATAAAGAACAAATGTACAAGCTCTAGTCTTTTGTATATCTAATGATCCAAGAGTTGATATTTTCTCACTAAACTTACCCCAAGGTATTGCTCATCTATCCTATAGTCTAGGAATCCTCACACACTCAACGTTGGTCATTTATTTAGGCAATCAAGTGCTATGCATCCAAGTTTTATACCATGTGGCATGCAAAATATAGAAGTACATGACCATTGTGTGAAACCATTTTATGATCAGAAATCAACCACGTGGTGTGTAAAACAATCCTTTAATTATTTTCAGCCTACACGTTATTATGGCATTGCTAAAGACTAGCACTGAGTTTCCTCATTCTACTAGTCTCTTTAAATTTAGATTCTTATCTTACAATCTCTTTTCCCCCTAACCAGTAAGACTTTACAAGGTTGCATAGGTGTAGGGTTTGTTTTTATGTCTTTTTCCATGTAGAAAGCAATAAAACTTCACTAAAACATACAAAGAAGGATGAAATGAGGCTTAATCCTCATGCCTCAATGTAACGTGTCCATTTGTATCATTTAGGACACGTCTTAGTAGTCCATCGGAAAGGATGTCTAGAAAACTCCACCCGGCACTCCCAAGGAATGTTACGGGTTTTGCGATCTAGGTCTTCCCGCGTCTGCCACGTAGCGGAAGTATCCTGGCCATTTCCCACTTAGGATCGACCGGAATTAGGGTTTTTCTGTTTGGTCATTAGCTAACAGCCACTGGCGTCAAACCCGAGCGAACTACTTTACGCAGAAACGCCAGGTCCGAAGCGGATTCACGCTGCACTTGGTTCAAGGAGAATGGGAAACGAGAGGGATGCAAAGCTCAACCTCTCTATCATAAGGCATAGTCCCATTCCGTTCCCCTAAAAACAGCGTAAATCGGGTAAGACGTAACTTTAGGTCATCGTTCTCGTTATTTGTTTTGATGATGATCATCATTTCGCTGTTCTTCGAGATTTTTGAGAAAAGTTCCCGACTAACCGGGACCACCCAACCGTAGGACGGACCCATGGCCCATCCTTCGCACTTTCCTCGCTTTGTTTTAGTTATGTAATTATCTAACACATTAATTTGACATATAACAATCAGCTTCTTTAATTAACCCCGTTAAGCACTGGTTCCTTCACGTAATCTTATCACGTGACATACAAAAACAATATTAAGCAAGTTCTTTCTTTACATTTCATCATTTTATCTTTGAAATACAAGGAGTTCCGCCTATAGGCTTGTCCATAATCCGCCCGAAGGCTATCCAGTAATCTCCAGGGATCACTATTCCAAGCTTCCGCCCGCCGTCAACTAGTATGCGGGCCTCGAGATCAAATCTCGAGTCACGTTAGCCTCTTGTGCAGGACCCGGAAGGCGAGGGATTTACGGCCAGAGCCCCCCTGGCACCCAAGCGTCCTACTGCTCCAAGTAAAACTCAACGGAGAGACCTCTCGCGACGGGTTCGGTCCACGTTCCCGGCGCAGTCAACAACCCCCTTGGTTAGGGTCAGGCAGGCAGTCGGGGGTAACTGAAACTGCCTCTCTCTTCAGGCCTTTAACCTGAAGTATAGGTACTCATTTAATTTGTAATTCATAATTCAAATAGAGCTCTAAAATCTCTAGCAAGCACAAACATTTCCATTAATCAACCGAGTTGTTTGGCAAATTGCTAAGGAAGTGTTCTTTCCTTTTTTAGTGTATCAGCACTCGTTCCCAAGGTGTCTTGTAAATTGGCAAGATCCTTTTACATTCCGGTGTTAGGCATACCCAACTTGGTTAACCCTAAAGTGCTTTAGATAAGCTAGTTTCCGGTTTACAACTTTCCTTATTTAGAAGGATATCCAAAAATACGTCTTTTTGCAAGATAACTTGCGTAAGGATCTACCCTCCTTGATGAGGGTTTTTCCCCTTTCTCCTTATGAATCAATCACAAGACTAAATGATTTCATACATGTTGCGCAAGTCCTGCGATGGAATAATATGTTTAGATTCTTTAAGCTAACGTATTTCAGGCCTAGGGTTTCTTCTTTTAAGAACCTTAGGGACAATCCCTAGTTTCTTATCTTTATGAATTTATTGTCCCTACGGTAAGGAAAGTAGTCAAGTGTTTAGGGTATGAATGTTTCTATGTTTAGATTGGTTCAGTTATCTTTTGGAAGGTAATATTAATCGTCTTGTCACTATCCTTGTGACAATTTACTTTCCCAATCAATACAGTTTAATTTGGCATATAGCCTAATGCCAAGGTGATACAAAGAGCGACAATACTCCTTGGGACAAAAAGGCCTAGCTGTGAAATTGGTGTATACACACTTTATTAGTCCCCAAGTCCTCAAATAGCAAGGGAAAAGTATTAATAGAGTGTCATCCAGCAATCCCCCATTACATTTTCTTTCCAAATGAGTTCATATATCTAATTTTTATACTTGTTAATTCCTAACATTTAACTTTCGTTTTCTTTAAAGATGAACTCATGCCAAATAACAACAATTGCCTTGCTAAGATGTGCAACTAGCAAAGATAACTCCCTAGTAATTTGAGCATCGAAAGAAACCTTTCATGAATTTAGCCATTTACCATGATTCGTTGCGAAAGGAATAAGACTAATGGTGCAAGATATAATTTCTACACCTTAGGATTTAACTAAAATATATTACTATAGTAAATGGATAATCTTGCTTGTAATTTATCATGCTTGATGCAATTTGAAGAAAGCTAAGTTCTATACATTGTCATTCCTAACCTAAACTCCTTCGTTACAAATAACTCGAACAAATATATCCTATCCTTAACATTTTTCCTTTGTATGATCGACTTAAAACCGAATTAAAGCCAAGAGAAAAACCTGGTTTTGGGGTGAGATATCCACATAGATTCTGGGGGATGACCCTCCCGCAGCTACACCTTGGACTTTTTTCGGCGGCATCGTAGTTCGAATGTGAGATAGCCTTTCCCTCTTTCTTCTGGAATTCCATCATCTTCTCATTCCTTTCCTTTCTTTTGTCTTTTTCCCACTCTTCCTCCTTCACTCCTTCTTTTCACTCCCTCTACTTTCCCTCCCTATCCTTTTATCTCACGACTATTTTTTCCTTACGGGATACCATCCGAGGCCATGATGATGGTTTGGATTTTTTTGGTTCGGGGGGGAAAATAATAATGGGGATACGGGGGATTAGGAAAAGAAAACAAAGAAAAGAAAAAAAAAGCTTAGGGAGTTGTGGGAAAATGAGAGTTATGAGGGGGGTTGAAGAAGGGTTACGAGGGTTATAAGGGGGTGAAAAAGGTCTTAGGGAAATTAGAACCGGGGGTAGGTTCCCAAGTCTAAGGGAGGGGCTTAAGGGGAAAAGGGAATTTAAAAAATCCTAGGGGGGTTTAAAACCGGAGGGGGGGGGGAACAAAGGGAATTTAGGGAGGATTAAACCCGAGGGGAATCAAAGGGGGTTTATAATGGAAACCGGGGTTAAAGGACTTTTAAGGGAATATCAATGAGAAAGGGGGCTTAAAGATCCCCCCTTAGAAGCTTCGAAGAAGGTTCTTGGAAGCTTCTGAATGTACGTGGCGTGTGGTGGCCTCAGGATGTAGGCGGCAGCAGCCTTCCGTCCTCCTCCCTCAACTCGGTGTTATGGCGGCACTCTCCTCTTCGCAATCACGACAGGGTTGTCTCCTTCGGCCTCTATTTCTCACGGCTTAGCCTCTTCTTCTCTAGCGGCCCCCCCCTCGTTTAAATAGTGGAGGGGAGGGGGATCTTCCCTCCTTGCGTGTCATCACGCATGGTCCCCCTCCCTCCATAAGGCTCCACCAAGGAGCTTAATAGCTCCTTCTATTCCCCTCTCCCTCCAGCTCGTCAGTCGGTTGGAGGGATAAGGGGGAAATAATTTTTTTTTCCATTTCTCCCATTTTTTTAGATTCAATTGAGACAGGTTCACGCATTTAGTAAAACGGAATGTTACATTCTCTCCCGCTTAGAGCAATCGAGATGTCCTCATCTCGAAATAAACTGGGGATATTGATGGTTGAGAGAGCTTTCATCTATCCAAGTGGCATCCTCTTCGGGATAATCTTTCCACTGGAAGAGGCATTCTCTCAGGGTTCTAGATCTTAATTGTCTTTCCCTAACATCTAAGATCCTTTCCGGCCTTAGTTCAAGGACTCCTTGACTAGGCATTACAATTTGTTGGTCATCAAGTACATGATTAGGGTTGGGTACATATTTTTTTAATAGGCTGATATGGAATATATTGTGAACCTTTAGGTTCTCAGGGAGTTGCAATCTATAAGCATTGGGTCCTAGGCATTTGAGGATTTTGTACGGCCCACAATACCTTGGACTTAGCTTCTTGCATTCTCCTAGGGATAGAGAACTCTTTTTAGGGCGTACACGAATGAAGACCATGTCTCCTTCTTCGAAGACTCTATCTTGACGCTTCAAATCTGGGTATGCCTTTTGCCTATCCTTGGCCGCTTGTATGTCTTGTCTTATTGACCTTATTTGATCATCCATGTCCTCCAACATTTTTCTTGAAGCTTCAACTCTTAGGGTTGGATGGGAAAAGTTTAGGGGACTTCGACAATCATGACCATACAATGCCTGGAAGGGGGTCATTTGAATGCTCTGCTGGTAAGAGGCATTGTAGGCAAATTCAACTAATGGCAAGTATTGAATCCACCTCTTCGGTTCTCGACAACAGTATGCCCTAAGCATATCCTCAATGATTTGATTTACTCGCTCTGTTTGGCCATCCGTTTGGGGATGGTAGGCGGTGCTAAAACAGAGTTGAGTCCCAATAGCTTCAAAGATAGCTCTCCAGAAGTGTGATGTGAAGAGAGAATCTCGATCACTAATGATTCTTCTAGGTAACCCATGTAGCTTGAATATCTCCTTGATAAACAATCTTGCAATGTCGGAGGCTTTATAATTTGTCTTTACTGGAATTAGGTGTGCAACCTTGGTAAGCATGTCAACCACAACCATAATGGAATTGTATCCACCTTGGACTTGGGGTAAGCCCACAACAAAATCCATATTGATGAATTCCCATTTCATTTGGGGAATGTCAAGCAGTTGCAGTTTCCCTGGCATCATGACATGTTCGGCCTTGATACGTTGGCAAGAAAAACATTCAGTGACATACTTGAGAACGTCACCTTTAAGCCTCTCCCAATGGTAGCTCTTCCTAACTGCATTAAGAGTTTTAGCATAGCCAGGATGTCCTGCGAAAGGAGAATCATGAGCTTCCCATAATATCTTCAGCTTAAGTGACTGGCTTGCTAGTATACGCAGCCTTGTTCTGTAGTAGACAAGTCCATTATCAATGGAAAATTCTTGATACTTAGCTTGCAACTTCTGATTCTGCTCCTTGGTAGATATCTCCTTTATCATTGTTTGGTAGGCCAAATCATGGCATGCTTCCTCTCTAGCTAGTTCAAGTAAAGGGTTGTTTGGCATAGATACCTTTGTAGCCAGAGATCTGGCCATTGATGGATTCTGCAAGATTAGGGAATTTAGGAATGCCTTGCGACTAAGTGCATCAGCAACTACATTCTCTTTCCCTGGTCGGTACTTGATTTCAAAATCATATTCCTCCAATACTTCAATCCACCAAGGTTGCCTCATGTTGAGCTCGTTCTAGGTAAAAATCCATTTGAGACTCTTATGATCGGTTACTAGAGTAAACTTGTTACCCAACAGGTAGTGTCTCCAAAGCTTTAGAGCATGGATGACAGCTAGAAATTTAAGATCATGCGTGGCATAATTCTTTTCATGACTCTTCAATTTCCTTGAAGAGTATGCTACTGGATGACCTTCCTGCATAAGTACACATCCCAAGGCAAGAATGCTAGCATCAGTTACTACCTCGAACTCCTTATTGAGGTCAGGAAGTTTTAGAATAGGTGCTGATACCAAACTTTGCTTCAGTTTGTCGAAGCTATTTTGTTCGGAAGTTGACCATGTAATGGAAGTCTGCTTCTTTAGTAGATCTATAAGGGGTGCTGCAACCAAAGCATAGTTTTTGATAAAGACCCTATACCATCCTGTCAATCCAAGAAAGCTACGTATTTCTTTGACGGATACTGGTATTGGCCATTCAAGCACATCTCTAACTTTGGCTGGGTCTACTGATATTCCCTCTGATGATACTATGAATCCTAGATATTCAATCTGACGCTTGAAGAATGCACACTTCTTTATTTTTGCATACAGCTTATGAGACCTCATTGTCTCAAGGACAATCCGAAGTTGAGGTTCATGATCTTCTTCCTGTTTGGAATAGACTAAAGTGTCATCGAAGAAGACAAGCACGAAATCATCAAGATATGGTCTAAAAATATCCTGTATTAATCTATTGAAGGTGGCAGGTGCATTCGTAAGCCTGAATGACATAACCAGGAACTCAAAGTGCCCATATCTTGTATTAAAGGCCGTCTTTGGAATATCTTCGTCCTTGATCCTTATCTAATAATAACCTGACCTGAGATCAATCTTGGAGAAGATCTTTGCACCTGAAGACGATCAAGAAGCTCATCTATTCTAGGAATAGGATACTTTTTCTTGACTGATGATTGATTCAACCCTCGGTAATCAATACATAGTCGCAGTGTCCCATCTTTCTTTTTCTGGAATAGTACTGGAGCTCCCCACGGTGAGCTGCTAGGCCGGATGTAACCCTGATCCAACAGTTGCTTGAGCTGTTCCTTCAACTCGATTGCTTCTGGTATGGACATTCTATAAGGTCTCTTTGCAATTGGTGCAGCTCCAGGCACTAGCCTAATCTCATGATCTACTTCTCTTGGAGGTGGAAGTTCAATCAATTCCTCAGGGAATATGTCAGTGTATTCCTTTAGCCAAGAAGGTCCTTCATGAGACTCTTACTTTTGATCTAACTTGTTGAGTTTGATCAGGTAAACGGGTAATCCTTTTCTGACTCCTTTAATAATCCAAGATACTTTGGCTAATTGGATTCTTGGCACTCCTGCCTCATCTTGAGTTGTGACAAGTTCCCTTTCAGAGTTTCGAAAGGAAACTTGACCCTTTACACAGTGGATGTGGGCGTCATTAGGCTTAAGCCAATCCATCCCGAGTAGACACTCATGGATACCTAAATTCATGACTCTGAATTTGACTGAGGTTTTTTTCCTCCCAGAAAGAATTCCACCTTAGAAGTTTGCCTAGTACAAGTTACCTCACGACCGTTTGCCAATTCCACAAGCAGGGTAGGTGCTTCTACTGTGGCTATTCCTAATCTTTTTGCACATGTTGGTGAGATAAAGGAATGTGTACTGCCACAATCAATCAAGGTTTTGACACCTTTACCTTAATAGTACAGTGTCTGAATCACCGAGAACTGGCGATTCGGCCCTTTCTTTTGTAAAGCGGCATGGACTATTGCTCTTTCGAATTCTGCTTCCGTAGTCGGATCTTCCTCATCTTCTTCTTCGCATCTTTGCCTATTTGCAATGCAGGCAGTTTTTCCTCTTCCACGGGTGGTGGCTCCTTGACCGTGGCCTACACCTTGGAAAGGCGTTTGACGATGTCCCCCGCTCATCTTGGGACATTGCCTCTTGAAGTGACCGGGTTCGTTGCAGTGGAAACATCGGAGGTTTCGGCCATTACTTTGAGTAGGAACAAAGTTGTTGACATTATTTGTCCTTGCTTTCTTTCTTTGTCCCTGATTGTGACCTTGAACTCTCTTCATTTCAGGTGTGAATGCTCCTCTGTTCGGGTCACTATAGGACCAAGTTTTGTTACCCCTTGGTTTAGCTTGCACCTCCTGAATTATAGGCGCCGCTCGAATGAGTGCATCCTAAAGATCTAATGGACGCATAGATTCGAGATGGGTATTTACGGGTGGATTTAAGCCCGCACAAAATTGAGACACCTACTGCGTCATGTCCATCTATGGCGCATATTTTAAGAGTGAGACGAATTTAGAGTAGTATGCGTCAAGAGTGAGTCCTAGCTGTTTTAGCTCGTAGAACTCATTCAATTTTCTATGTACAATATACAGGTGGCAAATATATCCCCTGCACGGCTTTCTTCAACTTCTCCCAGGTAACGGACCCCTCTGAAGTCCCTTGATCCCTGCACCATTGCTTCCACCAAAGTCTGGCTTCGCTGGTGAGTTTTAACTTGGCGAGCATGGCTTGATTGGTAGGTGCAGTACCAGTTGCTTCAAAGTAATCCTCCATGGATTCAATCCAAATTTCAGCATCAACCTGGACGAATCTACCTCTCCCGTCAAACTCGGGTGGCTTTATCTGCTTGAGGAGGAACTTCTTCTCCTGGGTAACAACAGTACTTGATGTAGGAGGCGAATTTGGAACCTGTACCTAGGGTTGTGCCTGGATAAAAGTTTTCTTAACGTTATTATATGATAATCGATGTCAGCTTATCTTTTATTTTTAGTTCAGCTATCTCGTAAACAATGTAGCTACTTAACTTCTTAACATCCCTTATGCACAGCCAAATATTGATAAAAGAAGTCTTTATTTGTATTTACATGGGCGTAGCCTTATACAACGTCTCGTGTGATGATAATTCAATCATTACATTCAGTTTGGGGAGAACAACGTTGTATTGCATTTGTCTACATGAACTGTGTAATAGTAGGGTTTTGGGTCATGGATTTTTAGGAATTGATAATTCATTGGAAGTTCAGGATACCCTTTCCATTGGAATCCATACTTCTCATGGCGGCCCAACACTTTAATCCTGTCAGCTGGGATTACACGGGTTACTTCCTCATATACATATGAGTTCATTTCAACCCTCCGATCTTGAATATGTAAAGTCGAATTTACGTGAGCTTCCACAAAAATGAACAGCTTCACAACTTTCAAGTCTTCCAACCACTTGATCCTCTTTAGGTTGGTCTGTAGATAAGCAAACCGGCGGGCGGCTATGTAGTAGATTCCTAAAGACCCCATCCATCTTCGTTCTATGTATAACGATGATGGATTATAAATTTGCTCCAAGATGTTCATCATCCCAATTCTTTGTCTGTAAAGGGGAGAATGCATTGCAGTCATAAACATGACCCAAAACACCAAAAACTTGTTCCAGACTTTATAATTCTGCAAGACAGCATTGAAGATGAGAAAATGTTTGGACAGCAATAATTTCTTTACTTCATTTTATTGAGATCTCATAAAAACAATTCCGTTGTTGGTCGGCTCTGATACCAACTGTAACGTGTCCATTTGTATCATCTAGGACACGTCTTAGTAGTCCATCAGAAAGGATGTCTAGAAAACTCCACCCGACACTCCCAAGGAATGTTATGAGTTTTGCGATCTAGGTCTTCCCGCGTCTGCCACGTAGCGGAAGTATCATGGCCGTTTCCCACTTAGGATCGATTGGAATTAGGGTTTTCCTGTTTGGTCATTAGCTAATAGCCACTGGCGTCAGACCCGAGCGAACTACTTTACACAGAAACGCCAGGTCCGAAGCGGATTCACACTACACTTGGTTCAAGGAGAATGGGAAACGAGAGGGATGCAAAGCTCAACCTCTTTGCCATAAGGCATAGTCCCATTCCGTTCCCCTAAAACAACGTAAATCGGGTAAGACGTAACTTTAGGTCATCGTTCTCATTATTTGTTTTGATGATGATGATCATTTCACTATTCTTCGAGATTTTTGAGAAAAGTTCACGACTAACCGGGACCACCCAACCATAGGACCCATTGCCCATCCTCCGCACTTTCCTCGGTTTGTTTTAGTTATGTAATTATCTAACACATTAATTTGACATATAACAATCAGCTTCTTTAATTAACCCCGTTAAGCACTGGTTCCTTCACGTAATCTTATCACGTGACATACAAAAACAATATCAAGCAAGTTCTTTCTTTACATTTCATCATTTTATCTTTGAAATACAAGGAGTTCCGCCTGTAGGCTTGTCCATAATCCGCCCGAAGGCTATCCAGTAATCTCTAGGGATCACTATTCCAAGCTTCCGCCCGCCGTCAACTAGTATGCGGACCTCGAGATCAAATCCTGAGTCACGTTAGCCTCTTGTGCAGGACCTGGAAGGCGAGGGATTTACGGCCAGAGCCCCCCCTGGCACCCAAGCGTCCTCCTGCTCCATGTAAAACTCAACGGAGAGACCTCTCGTGGCGGGCTCAGTCCACGTTCCCGGCACGGTCAACAACCCCCTTGGTTAGGGTCAGGCAGGCAGCCGGGGGTAACTCAAACTGCCTCTCCCTTCAGGCCTTTAACTTGAAGTATAGGTACTCATTTAATTTGTAATTCATAATTCAAACAAAACTCTAAAATCTCTAGCAAGCACAAACATTTCCATTAATCAACCGAGTTGTTTGGCAAACTCCTAAGGAAGTGTTCTTTCCTTTTTGAGTGTATCAGCACTCGTTCCCAAGGTGTCTTGTAAATTGACAAGATCCTTTTACATTCCGGTGTTAGGCATACACAACTTGTTAACCCTAAAGTGCTTTAGATATGCTAGTTTCCAGTTTACAACTTTCCTTATTTAGAAGGATATCCAAAAATATGTCTTTTTGCAAGATAACTTGCGTAAGGATCTGCCCTCCTTGATGAGGGTTTTTCCCCTTTCTCCTTGTGAATCAATCACAAGACTAAATGATTTCATACATGTTGTGCAAGTCTTGCGATGGAATAATCTGTTTAGATTCATTAAGCTGACATATGTCAGGCCTAGGGTTTCTTCTTTTAAGAACCTTAGGGACAATCCCTAGTTTCTTATCTTTATGAATTTATTGTCCCTACGGTAAGGAAAGTAGTCAAGTGTTTAGGGTATGAATGTTTCTATGTTTAGATTGGTTCAGTTATCTTTTGGAAGGTAATATTAATCGTCTTGTCACTATCCTTGTGACAATTTACTTTCCCAATCAATACAGTTTAATTTGGCATATAGCCTAATGCCAAGGTGATACAAAGAGCGACAATACTCCTTGGGACAAAAAGGCCTAGCTGTGAAATTGGTGTATACACACTTTATTAGTCCCCAAGTCCTCAAATAGCAAGGGAAAAGTATTAATAGAGTGTCATCCAGCAATCCCCCATTACATTTTCTTTCCAAATGAGTTCATATATCTAATTTTTATACTTGTTAATTCCTAACATTTAACTTCCATTTTCTTTAAAGATGAACTCATGCCAAATAACAACAATTGCCTTGCTAAGATGTGCAACTAGCAAAGATAACTCCCTAGTAATTTGAGCATCGAAAGAAACCTTTCATGAATTTAGCCATTTACCATGATTCGTTGCGAAAGGAATAAGACTAATGGTGCAAGATATAATTTCTACACCTTAGGATTTAACTAAAATATATTACTATAGTAAATGGATAATCTTGCTCGTAATTTATAATGCTTGATGCAATTTGAAGAAAGCTAAGTTCTATACATTGTCATTCCTAAGCTAAACTCCTTCGTTACAAATAACTCGAACAAATATATCCTATCCTTAACATTTTTCCTTTGCATGATCGACTTAAAACCGAATTAAAGCCAAGAGAAAAACCTGGTTTTGGGGTGAGATATCCACATGGATACCAGGGGATGACCCTCCCACAGCTACACCTTGGACTTTTTTCGGCGGCATCGTAGTTCGAATGTGAGATAGCCTTTCCCTCTTTCTTCTGGAATTCCACCGTCTTCTCCTTCCTTTCCTTTCTTTTGTCTTTTTCCCACTCTTCCTCCTTCACTCCTTCTTTTCACTCCCTCTACTTTCCCTCCCTATCCTTTTATCTCACGACTATTTTTTCCTTACAGGATACCATCCGAGGCCATGATGATGGTTCGGATTTTTTTGGTTCCGGGGGGGGGGGGGGGGGGAAATAATAATGGGGATACGGGGGATTAGGAAAAGAAAAAAAAAAGAAAAAAAAAGCTTAGGGAGTTGTGGGAAAATGAGAGTTATGAGGGGGGTTGAAGAAGGGTTATGAGGGTTATAAGGGGGTGAAAAAGGTCTTAGGGGAATTAAAACTGGGGGTAGGTTCCCAAGTTTAAGGGAGGGGCTTAAGGGGAAAAGGGAATTTAAAAAATCCTACGGGGGTTTAAAACTAGAGGGGGGGGGGGAACAAAGGGGATTTAGGGAGGATTAAACTCGAGGGGAATCAAAGGGGGTTTATAATGGAAACCGGGGTTAAAGGACTTTTAAGGGAATATCAATGAGAAAGGGGGCTTAAAGAGCCCCCCTTAGAAGCTTCCAAGAAGCTTCTTGGAAGCTTCTGAATGTACGTGGCATGTGAAGGACGACGAATCCCTGACGGCTCTTCGTGGACTGGTTGGCGATGGCAGCGGCGGCCTCAGGATGTAGGCAGTAGCAGCCTTCCGTCCTCCTCCCTCAGCTCAGTGTTATGGCGGCACTCTCCTCTTCGCAATCACGGCAGGGTTGTCTCCTTCGGCCTCTATTTCTCACGGCTCAGCCTCTTCTTCTCCAGCGGCCCCCCCCCTCGTTTAAATAGTGGAGGGGAGGGGGATCTTCCCTCCCTGCGTGTCATCACGCATGGTCCCCCTCCCTCCATAAGGCTCCACCAAGGAGCTTAATAGCTCCTTCTATTCCCCTCCCCCTCCAGCTCCTCAGTCGGTTGGAGGGATAAGGGGGGAATTAAAAAAAATTTCCATTTCTCCCTTTTTTTTAAATTCAATTGAGACAGGTTCACGCGTTTAGTAAAACGGAATGTTACACTCAACCTTGTCACACATCTACAAACATGGATCCTATCTTTTCTTATTTATTTATCATGAAAAAGCTAAAATTTTCCATTTATCTTTGTTTATTTTTTCAAAAATTACGAAAAACCTGAATTCTGAGCTCTCAATAATCAAAATTAATTACAACCATTTATATATATATATTTATTCCATGGAAACTTAAAACACTCACTGAAATCCCTACTTTCCATGATTTCTTCAAAAATCGCACTTTGCAGGTTTTACGTGTTTTGAGGAAAAATTATTGTCATCAAAATTTTTGGTTTTTTCTTTCTTTTCAAAGATAATTCAGCATATACAACCAAGATCAATCATCATCAATCATTTCTTTCAATTATCTTCCATCAAACAAGGAAAAATAACACTTACTCATAGAAGCCCGTATGTTCAAGGTGCATATCCTGGGATTGAGAGGCCGCTGAGACTTTCCTCTTGCCACTGACACACTCTTTCAGCCCTGATCTATGTCCTCTACTCCTCCATCAGCATCGTTTGCTTCAAAATCGTCATCAACTCCCACCTCCTTCTCTCTTTTATTGATGCATATGAATAGCCCACAAGAGGAGAGACAAATACTAAAAATCAGAATTTCATTCCCCTCATCATATTACACATTGTTATCATCAAAATCTTGCCCTCTCTGCATAGATTAGGGATCTCTCTCTCTCTCTCTCTCTCTCTCTCTCTCTCTCTCTCTCTCTCTACATGATGGAGTATCCAAGAGGCACAAAAATCCCCAAAAAATGGGGTGCAAATAAAAAAAAGCCCCCTCCTTGCAACTCCATATGTTTTTTCATATTTTTTTCATTTAGATTTTTATTTAATTTCATTTTTAAAATGTCCACTTCAAAAAAACCACTTTCACACTACCACGGAAGGGTTTTCGGCATGTTTGGGGGTGCAAATGAACTTTGATTCATGATTCGACCGGACGTTTGACTTAGTGATGTTGAAATTTATAAACTTGGGCCTTATTGTGCACTTTATAACTCTTAGATCCAGTAGGTTGCTTTATAACACCAAACATTGCGGGGATTAAATGGGGGGTCAAATGACCTCCAATCGACGAACCGAAACTTGCATTGGATTCTTGATGTTGAAATGCAACTAGGAAAGGTGCAGCTCCAAGCATCTTCCACTATTTGATTTTTCATAAAAATTGTCTCTTTAACGCCTCTCGAGAACTCTTTGACTCCAAAACGGGCTCCAATGCTCCAAGAATAAGTCTAAATCGGGTCCTAAAATCCAGCTATCATTAGTGATTATTGGATAGGGTGACTCAACCTATCAAATCTCATGAAAAAACTTGCACATAAACACAATAAAAAAGAGTATCAAGCTTATACAAAATATATACACAATAAAACCCATACCAGGTCTCACCCTACCCTTGATAAAGCTAAGGCATGAAATTCACGAGAAGTAGGCATAAGAACCAAGGATTAAGTGCAACCTCGTGAGATCTTAGTAGATGCTTGGGTACGTAGTCAGGATCTGAGAAATCGAGTCCATTTGCTCCATCAAAAATGAAATATCCACTTGTGGGACAATGTAATCACAAAAGTCTAAACCAATTATTTCAATGTTTTAGACCTTAGACTTAACAAGAAATCACTTGCACAACTATCTCGTGCTTCTTGTTTTTTTTTCACTAAAGAAGAGCGCATTGTGAAGCAAATTATCAAGTCTATCAACACTCCAAGGGGTATGATGCGTTCTCTCAAATCTACTTTTTTTAAAGACGACCAACTATCAAGGCTAAAATCCCATGATTGGCATAAGATATGTCAGGTTTGTATTACGAATGGACTATAAGTGGCCTACGTATTTTGCTATTTGAAGTCTAGTCATTGTTTGTAATGCTTCTTCATCTATGGTAGTTTATAGTACCGATCGAAATTGCATGATGCCTTACTCCAAAAATACGTGGGGCGATTTATATCTTGTCAAATTTAGTGCAGTGGATCCCACAAAAGGAGATCAAGACATACTCTATTGAATCTGCAAGGCGGGGAGTAGTGGAGAGGGTCTTTCTCTTTGAGAAGTGTGTGATACTGACGATAAAACCCACGTCCTATTGCATCTTGTAGATAAAGTGGAGATTGCGGGACCTGTCCATATGTGATGGATGTTCTTCTTGGAGCGCTTCATAAAAATCTTGAAAGTCTTTGTGTAACAACGAGCTCAACTAGAAGGTAGTATGACTTAAGGTTGGTTGGTGTCTGAGGCATTAGTATATATTTCACAATGACTACCAATGGTGGATTCAGACAATAGTATGCTATGGTTGCAGAAGAATGATGAAAGACTACCGGAGATTTGGTGGTTGAAAATGGGGTAGAAAAAAGGATGGATGCTACAATGGAGGATAAAGTGAATTGTTTTTGTATGTTGCACCATGTATCCATGGAGACATGGCTCACTAGGTATGAGAAAGCCAGGAAATATCGGAAAGAAGCGTGATCAAAATTTCAATACAATATGCACCATCGATCGATTTGATATCCGGAGGGTATGGAGGAGATGCTATGGTTTATGTCCATACGATGGTTACATAGAGCTTTGATCGTAGCATCTCGCGAAGGGGCGGTCTTTACTAAGGAGTTGGAATTCTTGAGGGGATGTAGTCCAAATGTGACCAAATATTTTATAAGCTCACATATCTAGATTTTATATGTGACAATTAATCTAATTATTTCAATGTACAATACAACATAAGTACAACCTTGTAGAGATGACATGACAAGAGTTGTGATCATGAATGATGAGGGGAGGAGGGTGATGGCTCATATGAGAGAGTTGTGCCAATAATATTTTTGGCACAACGTCTTGGACCATTGGAATGAGGAGTTTCAGATACCCACAATGGTAGAGAGGTTTTCCACAGACTGAATGATGGAGTGCAAGTATGCATACATATCACACAGACAATGGCCACACGGCACTCAAGAGTAGTGCCTCAAAGCCCGAGTTGCTAGACACATATGACTCACGTAGACTAAAGGAGGAGACTATAGAGTCTCTGGGACGTTGGAGACAAAAGCGCGAGGTAGCGAGGGTATGACTGGGAGATAGGGGTGGTCCATGATCTTGGGAGTGGTGGGGCCACGGGACTTATCTGAAGGACTTTGTCAAATTTTCTTTTGTTATTCTCACTTTATTTTTTGCAATATCGCTTGTACTAACAATTGTGTTTCTAACAGCTGTATTTCATTTTCTTTGTATTTGTTTTCTTTGTAACACTCCATTAGAAACCATGATCCCATCGGCTTAGAGACTCGATATGCAAAGAGACATGGTCTCACGGAATTCATCGGTAGACTATATGCATGCATCGGCCCAGTAAGTCACTCATCTTTCTTGTCTGTAGTTACTATTTTTATTAAAATGCATTATGTATGGTGGATTGATGTGTAGTTGTTTTCTTCTTGCAAACTCCATTTGATGCTCCTTTGCATCGGGAGGAGCTTTCGGATGGCATGGATCTATAGCTTGTGCTTGGATTGGTAGAGTACACATCCTCTTCCTTTTTGGTCTTGTGAATTATGCAACTATCTTCTATGTACTATATTATTATCATCCTTTGTATCCTCATGAGCTTTCATCAACAATCTTGTATTTATTCTATGTTTCAGTCTTGTGGGTTCTAGTACATTTTGCACTCATTTTGATGACCATTGTGGAGTTAACATGTAATCCATTTGTAGAATGTAAATACAGCACATAGCGCTACATGTGGCAGGATAGGTTATTGCCCTGCCACAATTTTTTTTCCCTCTATAACCATCACTATTAGCATTGCAAATTTACTGCACATGTCGCTATTGGCATCGCAACATGCATCGCAAACTGTCACTATTGAGGTTAGTATCTGCGTTGTTATTTGTAGCATCGCAAAAGCAACACAAAAATGACACAAATACCAACGTCGATAGCGATGTGAATAGTGACGGTTCCATGGAGACATTAATATCGAAGCGTTTAGTGATGACGTGGGCAAAAATTTTTATGAACATTTTTCGTCACTTTGAGTGTCGGTATGAGGCTTGTATCTTGTAGTGATCCTCTCATCATCTTGTAATATATCCAACTCTTTCATAGTCTTTTCTACCCTACAAATATAAATTCTGAAAGCTTTGTTCATTTCTTTAATCCTTTGGAATTTCACGAACGTGCTACTAATAACCCTATGAAGCTCAAAGTAAAAGTATCCTCATTGAAGCAATAGTAGGTGAGAGCTTTCTCTTTTTAGTATCATTGTAGTCTCACATCACAATAGTACTTACTAGAAACCTAGCTCTTGAAATTCTATAGCATTGGGAGATAGTAGATAATCCCTCAATATATCTCTATTTCTTACATCATTGACATAGACTGTCATAAACTACAATGCTATTCTATTATCTTTGATCTTGATTCTTGCAAAGACAAAACCATGATCAAGAACTTTAGTCTCCATACTTGTTCTACTAATAAATGATTGACCTAATATCGCTAGCTATAATGAGGAATTCTACATTAAGAAATAGTGATCATCCTATATATCGCATATATGGAGAGGAATCCTACTTCACCTTTAAAGAGGCAACATACAAGTCTCGTACAAAACTGTTGGTTGTGTGTATCCCCTATACATGTGTGACATTCCCAATTTCTAAGCACGCGTTCTTCACATGAACCACCTCTTAATAGGAGGTCATGAGAATAATAAATTGAAAATAAAGGAAAAAAATTATTTTCCCCCCTTTTTCCCCAACGATTGTCGTGCTGGAGGGGAGGGGAATAGCAAGGATGACTGAGCATCCTTGCTGGATGCCTGAGGGGGGGGTGAACCCATGCAGGATGCTGCGTGGGGGAGGGAGGATCCCCTCCCCTCACCTATAAAAATCATGGCTATGGGAGCTTTGGAGGGGGAACTAACAAACAGCTGCCACCCTATGGACAAAAACGTGGGGAGGATTGGACACACGAAGGGAAGAAGGACCGTGCTGTGAAGGCTGCCGCACTGAGGAAGGGGAGAACGGCGCCACTGCACCTCCACAGTCGTGGAGAGGGGGGGAGACTGCTGACCCCGCCAATGCATTTCGCCACCAGTTCAGTCCGCCGGCTATCGCCACCAGTCCAGTCCGCCAGCTCCACCATGCGTGCTACCATTAGCCATTGCCATTCCGCCTTCAAAATCTACCTTACGGAAGAGGACAAGGGGCTCCTTCTTGTGCTGCAGCGTATGCTCCCTGCTGCCACCATCGCTGCGTGCTGACGTTGGGCTCCACATCACCGCCATCAAGCCAACTCCCATTTGTCGTCGACTATCCACTTCATTATTACCCCCTCCCTCTTCGACTTCGGATTAGTCCTTAGCTAGAAGCATCTTAGAAGCTTCTTTTAAAAAGCTTCTAAGGGGGCTTCCTTAACCCCCATTCCCGCGAGGCACCCATAAGTCCATTCTTAGCCCCGGGATTTTTAAAAGAAGAAGAAGAAGCTCATAAAGCCTCCATTCCCACAAGCCCCATTCGCAAGAGACCCTTTCCACAAACAAGCTTCAAATCCCACAAGCGTGCTTGTGAAAACCCCAATTCCCACAAGTCCTCATAAAGTTCCATTCTCGTAGCTCTCTCGAAAAAGGCCCAAGCTCCTACCCCACAAGGCCTCCCATAAGCCCAAATCCCGCAAGCCAGTATTCTCAAGCATCCATACTTCGGAAGGGATCTCCTGCGTACAAGGGAGAAGGGCAAGATCTTGAGGCTGCATACCAAGGCGAGAAAATTCGTAGATCGTGAAGGCAAACCGAAAGCCCGAAATCATGCCTACGATGGCCCCTAAGAAGTCGCAAGGTGCGCCTGCGGGAGGATCTTCTCCTAACATTCACATGGATATTTCCTGAGCCCACAAGTCCAGGTTTTTACTATTTTTTTTAATTCTAGGCAAAAGTAACACATTATGCACGATAAATTCATGGACTAGGAAGCACCTACGCATGTCAAATTCACCTGGCCTGGTTAAATGCAATTGGAAATAAATTGACTATTTGAACAATTAGTCCATGACATGAAATTGGTCATTGGTATTTTCAATATGATGAACAAAAAAAATGCAAATTGTCTATGCATCTCACGACCTTATTAGTAGCTGCCCTTTCGTGCATTTCAAAGTGACGAGCCTAGGACAACTGTTGCCTATCATTATAAGGTTGAATTGTTAAGTGCGCCTTTGACTAGACATGGAAAGATTAAGAGTAGGTCACATTTTTAGGCAAATCTTCATTGTAATGATTCATTAGGGAAAGTCGTTATCACCCGTAGGAAATAACAGAGTATGGAAATTATTCTAGGAGCTTGCATAGAATAGGTCAACTCTAGTTTTCTTTTGCATGAATTTCACTATGTTGTAGTCAGGAAAGGAGTGCATGTTGCACATTTGTCATATGAAAAATTTCATTCATCAAGGGTTGTATTTAGGGAAAGGCTGCATGGTTTATTGAAGCATGAAATCTTAAAAGCTTAGAAAAAGAATTGTGGGCATGATTCTTGAATGCAAGTCCTAGTAGGATCAATGGAAGTTATGCCGCAATTTAACATGCGTTTTGATCTTAACAAGGAAAGTTAGGTTATTGCGAATTTAGGGGTACGTAGAAGCAATGAATCACGCGTTTAGGTGAATTGTGAGATGTTACAACTACCTTTCTCCCTTAAGATCAAGTTAACATCTCTAGGGTTGGTTCGTCCTTGTCGCAATTCTGCGTAAAGTAGTTCGCTCAGGTCTGACGCTAGTTCCTGTTAGCTGACGACCAATCAGGAAAACCCTAAGTCCGGTCGATCCTAAGTGGGAATGGCCAGGATACTTCCGCTACGTGGCAGACGCAGGAAGACCTAGATCGCAAAACCCGCAACATTCCATGGGAGTGCCGGGCGGAGTTTTCTAGACATCCTTTCCGATGGACTGCTAAGACGTGTCCTGGATGATACTAGCGGACACGTTACAACATAGTCAACATATATAAGTCATCTTCCATTCTCATAAATACTTCTCACCATGGCATTTATCTGTGAGCCATAGTCTATCAATGCAATACATGGATTTTTCATTTCACCTGATGTAAACTTGGCTTTGCTATTTAGAATCCTCTCTTGCAAAACCTTTTTAAGATCCTCTCTATATTGGGCTATTAGGGCCTCCTTCTCCACTCTTATACTAGGGGGCAATACTATACTTACTTAAAGCACCTAGAACCTTGGATCTAGCTCTTACTCCCCTCAATCCATCCAAAACCTAGTGTCCATCAATCACACCCCTGATCAAGCTAAATCTCTTGTTAATGATTTTCCCACCCTATCTTTTACACCCACAAAAAGCTTAGGATACTTGTGACTCCCTTGGACTTCTTGTACTTGCTTGACTATAATATAAGTTAGCTCACCAGGAACAATCAAGAAAGGAGAATCGTTGCCAAGCTACAAAACCATGTTACGTAGGTGTACAGGTATGGAATAGTAAGATAAATGGAGAGTAAAGAGTCCCCAAATCATGCCATACCCTCTAATTATCCTCTTTGATGTCCCTAGATTTTCATCATTTTTTTGTTTTATCTTCGACTATTACATATTTATTTTGTTGCTTCAGCAAATAAGCATAAAGAGAATAGGAACTCATAAGGGAATCCCACCTAGTCTTTTCTCTAATACTCAAGTCTTCATAATTTAGCTCTATCTTTAACCCACAGGCCTTAAAGCCCTATTAATGTTTCTCTTCCCTAGTTCTTCCAAGATGAGGACACCTCAAATTCCCAAAGCGGGAGAGGATGTAATATCACCCCCCTAAAATTAAACTAAATTTCTCCTTCCCCCAGTCATTTCTAACAATAGGGGGCAGGGGGGGGGGGGGGGGGGAAGGGAAAGGAGACGATGATGACGCTAGGAATGACGAAGGGGAGAAGAAGATGACATTAAAGGGGAAGAGCAGACATCGACGTGGAAGGAGTAGGCATCGCTGCGGAAGAAGGAGAAGGCAATGAAATGAAGGAAAAAGAAGACAATGACAGTGATAGAGAAGCTGAAGATAACGAAGACAATGATAAAGGGGAGGTCACAGGCCTACCACCACGCCACCTCCTCTCCATGTTTTTCCCCATAATAATAGCCCCCCTTACCACTATAAACCCCCCATCATTAAGAAAAAAGAAAGTCTTGGAGGAAGCCTTAACCTATTGCTACCATGAGGGAGAGAAAAGGAGAGAGAGAGAGAGGATAAGAAGAGAGAGGGAGAGTGAGAGGAGAAGAAGAAGAGAAGAAGAAGAAGAAGAAGAAGAGAGAGAGAGAGAGAGAGAGAGAGAGAGAGAGAGACATAGAGAGGGACTCTTTGAGGGTTCTCCTTTCTTTCCCCTCCTTAGAGAGTGACCACACGTGTTTACCCCCCTCCCATTCGAAAGTATAACCCCTCCCATTGCAGTTGAAGGAAGTTGCCCCGCATGCTATCTCTCCAACGAGGGAATGGGAGAAAGAGATTTACAAGCCAAAGTATGGACCCAAAATGGAGGATGATAGGCACCGATGGAAATCCCACCTCCCGCTGTGAAGCCATCGTTCCAGGTGATATTGTCAATTTGAATTCAACGTTGGGTATGGTTAATCCATCTCCGAATACCCATGTACGAATTGTCATCTTCCCTATTCGTGAGTCATAGGCTATATCACTTCAATATGCGCATGAATTCATGCAAAGCAGTAGCTTGAACTTATTCTTATTATTATAAATTTGTATTTTGATTGTTCTTTTTAACCTAACTTAGTTGCATATGGCATATTTTTTGATAGCGCAATTACAAGGAGGAACTAGACAAGGTTTATGAACGGTATAGCCACTAAAAGAATAACATTAGAAGATTATGCATACAAGTGTTAGGTTAAAGAATAGTCAAGGGTTACAACTAGCATAATTGCCAAATGAATATGACATTAAGAGTCAGAAATAGAGGGTTCTAGTAGTTTAAAGTTTGTATACTTCAAAAGTATTTAGTCTAAGATCCCAAACATTAAGAAAAACTAGATTCTAGCTCAATGCAAGGCTTGTCAGAGAGTCTAGTTACCTGAAATCATCTCACACTTATCTTATCAAATATTTACAAGTTAGGTCTATAACATGTTGATATATGGGAATAATTCCTCACTACTTGATGGCTTGACTAGGGCCTAGTACAAGAAATTAATTATAAGGATTGAAATTGAGATGTCTTAAGACCCGTTTAGTAACTACAACTTTCGTCAATCCAATTCAACGTTGGATTCTCGATCAATGTAAGTGACCTATAGAACTTATGTCATGTACAATGTTTGAACCCTTAAACTATGCCTTAGTTGAGGCAAGAAAGTGTTAAGAAATA
Source organism: Lygodium microphyllum (assembly GCF_053477565.2). Taxonomy (NCBI): domain Eukaryota; kingdom Viridiplantae; phylum Streptophyta; class Polypodiopsida; order Schizaeales; family Lygodiaceae; genus Lygodium; species Lygodium microphyllum. The sequence continues at coordinate 36,464,454 of NC_141143.1, read as the reverse complement.
TTTTGCATAGTATTGCCCTTTGATTGCAAGGGCAGGAGAAAATGTGTTAAGGAAATGCTATCGTATCTATTCTTGCAATGTTTGGAAAGGAATACCATTTCTCTATTGGTTAATTGAACAACATGCTAAATGCTTTCATTATCAAGTGATTGTTGGATTGGGGTTTTGATGATTATTACAATTACTTGTGTTTGATGGTAAATGCATGCCAAGGGTGAGTAATTACATGTTTCCATGGGAAATAAAGAAATGTTTTCCTGGAAGATGATATTAAGCTGATTGCCTTGTTTGTGTTTGATTTCTAAATGGATTAATTAAAGAATGATATTTTGAATAGGTGGATCATCTCCAAGATGGCAATGTGAATTACCATGAGAGGGCACTTCTCAATTCATAGGCGGAAGGTCAAGTGGTGAAAAGGCCAACAACAGAAAGCTGTATCTCAATTCTAGGTCGCTTGGGGTCAGTGGAGCTCTGGACATCCCTTGTCGAGTCTGGAACAGAGTTCTAGACTACCGTCAGCCGCATGTCTAGGGCATTGGAAAATCCTGTTCTAGATAATGGATGGAAATTATGGTGCCATGTGATTTGGACCAAGTCCTTTTGTTGGACAGAAGGGATACATATTTTTTCCTGTATAGGCAAGAGAAAAGTATGAACAAGAACATAAGTTAAAGAACTTGTTTGTCAAAAGGATTGCTTGCACTATTTTCATGTTTATGCTATCAGTTATGCGAATGAACCCTTTTTCCTAAAAGGCTTAATTAATGAAGTTGATTTTGAATGTCACACATAAATGTGATATGCCCTAATTAGAAAGCTAAAGCTATTAAGGGAAGTGAGTGGGTGACACTACAAGATATAGGCCTTATACAAACATTAGAAGTGATGAAAATGTAAATAACAAAATTTTTCCCCATTGTCACAAAAAGCGTCATTATTGTCAATGCCATAGAATAGTCGGTATTAGTGCCGTTATTAGCGATGCAAATAACGACGCTATGTGATGCTAATAATGACGCAAATAATGATACATGCAGGTAAATTTGTGACGCTAATAGCGACAGTAACAGGGAAAAAAAAAATTTGTGGCAAGGCAGCAAGCTGCCTTGCTACACATAGCAATGTGTGCTTTATTTGGGCCATACAAAATAGTTTTTGCACTGTGTACAATGCTCGTATAAACAAAAACAAAGTGTACTTAAATCATAACACTAATGCATGAAATAAATATATGATCACATAATGAAAGTGACTGGTACAATCATGACAAGATATCACTACTACATAAAAAATATCTACACAGATCATGCGACCAAAAAAGAAGAGTGTGTGAGCTCCAAGGATCCAAGGGCAAGCTACATATCCTCACTATCCGAAAGCTCGTCCCGCCGTAAAGGAGCATCAAAGGGACTCTACAAAAAAAGAAAAAACTACACATCAGTCCACCATACAATAATGCATTCTAATTAAACATGGTAACTACGGACAAGAAAGATGAGTGACTTATAGGGCCGCTGCGTCTATACAATCGGTTGATCTATACAGTGAGACCCTGCCTCTCTACAGATCGAGTCTCAAGGTCGGTCGGATCATGATTTGTAATGGAGTGCTACAAAGAAAACAAAATACTAACTGTTAGAAACATGATTGTTAGTACAAATAATATTGCAAAAAAATAAGCAAGCAAAACAAAAGAAAAACTTACAAAGTCCTCCAGATATGTCCTGTGGCCAGCACTCCCAAGATGATGGACCACTCCGGCCTCTAGTCATGCTCTCACCGCCTCGCAGTGCTGACTTCAACGTCTTGGAGAATTTGTAGCCTCCTCCCTCAGTCAGCGCCAGTTGTCTACGTCTAGCCACTGGGGCTTTGCAGCCCCACTCTTGAGTGCCTTGTGTGCGTCCGATCATCTGTGTGACATATATGCATGCATGGAGTCCATCATCCAGCCCGTAGAAAATCTATGTGTTGTGACTGGAACTGGAAACTCCTCATGCAAGGATGCTACTATGTAGTCCTTGCTCCCCTCTGATATGTTTTTCCAATGATCTAAGACATTGTGCCAAAAAACTTGTTGGCACAACTCTCTTATGCGAGCCATCACCCTCCTTCCCTCGTCATTCATGATGATGGCTCCTGACCTATCATCGACAAGATAGACATATCCCTCTAGGGTATGCCTAAGATAGGTCGTCTCCCACCTGCGTGCACGCTCTTGGGCATACCAGGAGACCCCTATACATCAAGTGTACAAACCGAGGTAGTATCTATCAGTGTAGCACCCATAGGGATGCTACCTTCTACAGAGACGGCTGAGTAGAAGCCGGATTAATTGAAATAGACGTCCCCACAAGTGTGATAAATCCTGAAGATGACACAACTCCAGCAAAACGACAAGACGGAGACACCGCGTTTGTGCCTCCATAGCAACCACCTAAGCCACGCTCCTTGGAACCACCATGAGAGGGAGGAGTACAAATGTATCCTGTGCCGACCGCGTGCTCACTGCCTCCATATCTCTACAACATCCCCCTGACTGTGAAGCACTCCCTCCCTCTAGCCCAAGTCTGGAGCGTCGACCTTGTCTGCTTGAAGCTGAAGCATCTGATCGTGCCCAAGTACATCTAGTAGAGCGGCCTGACAATGTCCGAGACAACCGCCATGTTTCGTTGGCCTTCACCCCTTGCAATATCAACCCCTCTATTTGCATATTGTCCTCATCTATACTTGGAACATCGCTTTGATCATATACTCTCGCACTTCAGGGACTGAAGGTATAACATACCACCATTGAGGTTGTCAGGGGTTTGGATAGAATATTACCTATTCACAAAAATATACAAGAGAGATTAAACTATTGTGACATGTACCATGTCGTAATACAATTAACAAACAAATGAGTTCATGCATTTGTTCACAATGGGCCGGCAACACAAAGGTGTCACGAAAATCTATCCATTTTTTTTCGAAATCTATTTCGAGAAAACCAAATGGACCTCATTGAATTGTTACTCCAGCCCCTTCAAGTATGACTTTGAACCACTGCACATCAAATAGTATCATGGAGAAGCTATGGTAATCCACCGTAATAATACTTTGCAAGTTTCCAAAATACTCCATCTCATCTATAACCGTGTTTGGATCTGTTGCTCATCGTCGGCTCTCCTGCTCGAACCTTACCATGATACCACAGTGCATTGTGGAGCGCATTTTGTCAATACGCTCCACACAAAAATACCGTCCATGTGACCACGCTACACTATATATTTTGTATTGTACATTGAAACACTAAAATTAGTTATCGCATATAAAATTTAGATATGACAAATCCTAAACACGTCATCACCTTTGGACTACATCCCCTCAAGAATTCTCACTCCTCCATTGAGACCTCCGTCCCTTCGTGAGACGTTGCGGTCAAAGCTCCATGCAACCATCACGTTGACATGAACCGCAGCATCTTCTTCATGCCCTCAGGATATTGAATCGGTTGATGGCACGTACTACATCAAAATTCAAATCGTGCTTCCTCTCGATCTTGCCTAGCGATTTGGTATTTGGCGAGCCACGTCTCCATAGAGGCATGGTGTAACATACAAAAACGATTAACTTTCTTCATTGCAGCATTCATTTTTTTTTATACCCCATTTCCAACCACCACATCTCCGGTCAGAGTGTATCATCGTCCTTCAGCAACCATAGCATTTTGTTGTCTGGATCCACCATTGATAGCCATTGTGAAATATGCGCTAGCATCTCAGACACCAATCAACCTTTAGCCATTCTACCTTCTGGCTGAGCTCATTGTTGCACAAAGCTTTTCAGGTTTTTTGTGAAGTGTTCCAATAAGAACATCCATCGCGTATGGACAAGTCCAACAATCTCCACTTCATCTACAAGATGCACAAGAAGGTGGATTTGTATCGTAAGCATGCTGGTAGACATGTATTTCTCAAAGAGACATACCGTCTCCACTGCTCCCCGTCTTGCGGATGCAATAGAGGACGTCTTAATCTCCTTTTGTGAGATCCATTGCACCAAAGTCGACAACGTGTAGCCCCGCATATTTTTGGAGTAAGACATCCTGTGATCGCGATTGGTAGTACAAACTGCCATAAATGAGAAAGCATTATGAAAAATGGTTACACTCCAAATAGCAAAATGCACATGCCCATTACAATCCATTCGTAGTACAAACCTGACATATCTTATGCCAGTCATGGGATTTTAGCCCTGATAATTGATCGTCTTTAGAAAATACAGACGTGAGAGAACGCATCATACCCGTCGGAGTGGGGATAGACTTGACTATCACTTCACAATGCGCTCTTCGTTAGTGGAAAAAACCCAAGGAGCGCAAGGTAGCTGCACAAAACCATCAACACTTGACTGAGGCCAAAGCGCCTCCATCTTGCCTACCTCCTTCAAATCCATTCGTACCCCTATAGTGTCTCTCTTTCCTGTGATTTGGTTCCATAGCAAGCTGCCCACATTCTTGAAAATATACATGGGATCCAACAAGTGGTTGATCTGTAAGTGGGTCCAATATGGCAACTCGTAGAAAACTGAGAACTGTCGCATTCTGTTTGGATGTGACTGCGCGTGGACCATTTTCAGCTCGTACCAGCTTGCTACATTCATACTTGTTGGAGGTCGTCCAAGAAAACCTTCCCTGAGTTCATGACCCTCTGGCAAGAAAGCGGCATATCCTTGATATACCATCTTCTTCATGGTTCGTGACCTTTGAAAGTCTAACTATGGCCCGCACAATTGACATGCATGATAACCTGACGTAACAAGACCTATTCCAACACCTTTATCCAGTGAATACAAACTTGAACGAGATAAAATATAGACATTACCAAGGAGAACAGAAGCCTATTCACCTAAGCACTCTCTGAATCCCAGAAAGTCATGCATCTTCCACATGAGAATAGCTTGAAAATTGGTTGACCGTCGACCATCACGCTTGCTCATATCTTGTGCGGTGACCCCCTCCTCCCACAAAATCTTAAGCTCATGACTACTGGACGAAGATACATGTCCATATTTTTGTATGAGGGAAGATGGGTGTGAATAGCATGAAGGATAGGGAAAACCCTAACCCTAGCGAGGTAGAGCCTATATAAACAACCTATGGGTCACTATCAACAAGTGTGAGATAGAGTGTACCCAAGTTGTACCTTGAGCAACTTAGTAAACAAGAATTTGTTCTTGTACTTTGAGCTCCTATCTCTCTCTTGTGCACACTTTTCTTGCTTGAAACTCTGGTTTTCCACATGGTATCAGAGCTCCTCTGATCCTTTTAGCTTCCTCAAACCTCAGCCTCACTAAGTGCACAATAAAATCTTCATCTCTCTCATCTTGGACCTTCAAACTCCATAGCCAGCTAGACCCCCTAACCTTGGAGGACCTGGGGAAGCCAAAGGAGAGCATTTCAGCTTCTAGCTTCAACTAAGAACTTCTTCTCTGACACAAGCGACCAATCTTGGCACTTCAAAGGGAAACATTGGGAAGCGTGGCAGATGACATTGAAGAAAATGTCAAATTGGCAATGGCCACAACATATATTGATGTCTGCCCTCAAATTCGTAAATTTGATGGCAAAGATTTTCACCCATGGCAGGTACTTATCAAGTACAAGATGATGGAGAGAGGGTAGTGCACTTTTCGGTTTCTAGATTTAGTAGTTGCTTTATAATGCCAAACCTTCAGTAGATTAAATGGGAGGTCAAATGGACTCCGATCGATAAACCGAGACTTATGTTGGATTCTTGATGTTGAAATACATCTTGAAAAACTCTAGCTTGACTATTCGCCACTATTTGATTTCTTGTGAAAATTTGGTTATTAGCACTTCCCATGCACTTTTTGCTCAAAAAATACCCTCAAATGCTTCAAACATGGCTCAAAATTGGCTCCTAAAATCCAACTCTCATTAGCAACCACGGGATAGAGTGGCTCACCCTGTCAAATCCCATGAACAATCATAAAGAGCATCAAGCTTATATAAAACATATAATCAACAAAGCATAAGAATAGCTCTTACTCTACCCCCTAACAAAATCAATGTATGAAAATCCACAAGGGATAGGCCCAACATAACCTAACAAATATCTAGAGCGAGTCTCTAACCAGTTGTTTGAACATGGAGACTGGCTAAAAACTTATCAAAGAGGTCATCCTAGTGGTGGTCTGAGCTACCGACCTAACTTAGGACAACTCGACTAGGACCTATGCAAGGACTCCTATAGCCTAGTCATCATATTCTTCTAGTAACACATTTTTCATTCAAAGTTGCACACTCGGGCATGTGGAGTTAGCTGAGGGTAGAGTGACCTAAGGATAATAGGGCATCAGTCTCATATCCTGACTCCATATCCAAGCACCTACCAAGCTCTCACGAGGTGGCACTTAATCCTTGGTTCTCATGTCTACTCGTGGATTTCATGCCTTGGTCTTGTAGAGGGTAGGTGTTGAGATTCAGCAATCACACTCATTGACAACCTCTTTGTATGGAGCTTTAGGGCCAAGGACGTGCAAGCTAGCTATCCCATATGCACAGTGGTGCCTACTGTAATTTCCTACTTTCCTATAAAGCATTGTACTTGCTTCCTTTTCTTAATGCAATGATAGTACTCTTTTCTTTTCAACAAAGTGTTGTGTTTATGATTCCAAGTCTCAATCTTGGAACCTAATTCACTTGTGTAACAAACAATATCTTTGTCTTCTCCATCATGAGTCCACTCTTCTCCTTCCATCCACCATAACTCACTGCCATGTCCTAGATCCCGCATCTTTCACATGGTATCAAAGCCCAGATGCACATGGCACTACTCCTTCAGCTCCATTTCACTTTCATCTAGCTCAGCTAGCTCAAGACTTCATCTTCTACTCTTTTTTCTCACTGCCCTGTTTGGCAGCCATAGCCAAACCTGCACCTACCTGCCTTTGAGCTCTTAGATCTCTTGAACCAGGCAATATCTCCCCAAGCTCTCTTCTAGAGGATTGTTCCTAAACTCCCTGAGCTTCCCTCTATTGCATAACAGTCCAACATTGGGCTCCTATAGCTCCAGCATTGTCATTCTTCTATGCTTCTGTTTTGTGGCCACCATAGCCAGCCTGGACATACCTCTGATAGAGGGCTGAGATCTCCCTCTACAGGTCAAATCAGCCTATGACCTCTTCTTGGAAGATGTTCCCCAACATTAGGCGCAACTCCATATCACATTAACTAATGACATTGTTGCTCTCTAGCCTTAGCATTACGAAAATCGACTGCGCCTCTCCTGATCTGTGCTGAATCTGATCGAGTGCTTTGCATGCGCCGTACTACCCGCGATCTGGTCAATCTCCATGGGGCTTTGATAGCCCTTGACATAAGCTTCATATACATGTAAAATTTTTTGAAAATGATCAAGTATTGAGGTCACAACAGCTGAAAAACCAGGCCCCTGTCTCAAAAACCCTAATTCCACCATAGCCAAAATCTCCCAAGCTCATTTTTTCTCTCATTTTCTCACTCCTAACACAAAACCAAGCTAAAGCCCACTCTAATCCACTGTCCTAGCACCAAATCAAGGAGGGGAAGGACCTGAGAAGATTGAAGAAGGACCGAACAAAACCGAACAAGAAGATTCAAGCTCAACATCAACACAAACATAGCGTGTTTTCACACTGTCATTACCTGTGTCTCTTGACACATTGTAATATGCTCTTCCACTGATAAAATCTCAGAATCTTGGTATTGATTTGCTACTGCTTCAGTTATCCAACATGGGAAAAGACTCTCCAAATGCTCGGTTCAAGGGAGTCAGGTTTCACACCTGGCAAACCCGCATCAAGCTCATTCTGATGAAGAAGGGTCTTTGGGCCATCACAAATGGCAAAGAGAAGAAACCTCGAGATGCAGACCTTGTAGTTACTTGGCAGAAGAATGATGACATGGCACAAGCCATTATTAAACTGGAATTGGACGACAGCTATATCCATCATGTGGATGCCTGTGACACGTCCCATGACACTTGGGACAAATTGGATACCTTATTTGGCGCACAATCAAAATCGTCTAAGTATGGTCTATTAATTGAATTTTTCCGACTTGATATGAAGCCTCATACATCCCTGACATCCCATCTAAACTACATGGAAAGCCTGCTTACTCAACTTGCAGGGATAAAGCTAAAAATGGATGAAGATGTTTGTATTGGTGTCTTGTTAAAAAGTTTGCCTCCTGCTTATGATAATGTATCAACCACTCTAACCAATATGCCTAATCCTCAACTTTTTGACATTAAAGCCTCTCTACTAGAGGAAGAAAAGAAACTTAAAAGCAAATAAGAGCCTAGCACTTCAAAGGATGAACAAATGTTATATGTAAAAAATAGATACAAAGGTAAAAAGGAACCGCTCTTCTGTGACTTCTACAAAAGGACCGGACACACTGAGAAGTTCTCTCATGCTAGGAAGAGGTCCCAAAAGGCCTATCTTGCAACTGTGAAAGAAGAAGAAGACCATGGATCAAAAGATGAAGATGAAGACCACCAGGATCGGAAGGACAAGACTCATCAGCCCTTCTACTCTCATTACTCTGATGGATTGTTTTAAAAGCCTTGTATTTCCTTGCCCTAATGCTTCGTGCCATAAGCTTTGTAAACTCCTTATGTAACTTGGCATTACAATCCCTGTACACTTTGTGAGGCCCCTGTTACAGCCTCTGGATGTCCATCATGTTTTGGTGCCCACACTTAGCCTTTTCTGTGACAGCCTCTGGTGTCTACCATGTTTGTGGTGTGCCCACACTTTGCAGGTGGTTCTCATTACAACCTCTACACACTTTGTGCCTTTCTAGTTGTGATTGAGGAGGGGTGTTGAGATTCAGCAATCACACTCATTGACAGCCTCTTTGTATGGAGCTTCAGGGCCAAGGACATGCAGGCTAGTCTATCCCGTATGCACAGTGGTGCCTACTGCAGTTTCCTACTTTCCTATAAAGCATTGTACTTGCTTCCTTTTCTTAATGCAATGATAGTACTCTTTTCTTTTCAACAAAGTTTCAGTGTCATTGTCCACATACACAAGATTGTGTTTATGAGTCCAAGTCTCAATATTGGAACCTAATTCACTTGTGTAACAAACAGTGTCTTTGTCTTCTCCATCATGAGTCCACTCTTCTCCTTCCATCCACCATAACTCACTGCCATGTCCTAGATCCCGCATCTTTCACAGTAGGATGAGCTAATATGGGTTTTATTGTGTATATATTTTGTATAAGCTTCATGCTCGTGATTGTGTTTTTGTGTAGGTTTTTTCATGAGATTTGACAGGTTGAGTAACCCTATCCCGTGGTCACCAATAAGAGCTGGATTTTAGACCCGAAATGGACCCATTCTTGGAGCATTGGAGCCCGTTTTGGAGTCAAAAAGTGCCCGAGAGACGTTAAAGAGCCAATTTTCATGAAAAATCAAATAGTGGTGGATGGCTGGACCTATAGTTTTCCTAGTTTCATTTCGACATCAGGAATCCAATGTAAGTCTCAGTTTATCAATCGGAGGTCATTTGACCCCTCATTCAGTCCTCGCAAGGTTTGGCGTTATAAAGTACTTATTGGATCCAAGAGCTATAAAGTGCACAAAGGGGCCCAAGTTTATAGATTTCGACATCACAAAATCAGCCATCCAATCGGATCGTGAATCAGAGTCTGTTTGCATCCCCAAATAGGCAAAAAACTCTTTTGTGGTAGTGTAAAAGTGGTTTTTTTGAAGTTGACATTTTATAAATGAAATAAAATGAAACTCTTAATGAAAAAAACATACTACTACTACTACTACTACTACTATAAATAAGAAAATAAGGGAAAAAAAAAACAACAACAACAACTACTACTTTGTCAAGCCTAGCGACTAGTAAATGCTATAGATATAGAATATTTTCTAAGATCATATAGAGAGCATATTTGAAATGCAATATCTTATAGAGGCTAAGCAAGATCACTTTCTTTATACCTATTATTATATTCATTGATTTTTCTTCCAATGCTGAGTTAAGTATATTAAAGGCCATGTTCAAAGTGAAAAGACTAAGGTATGATCATGTCTTGCAATTGGTTGATGAAGGATGGGATACCAAGATAAGGTTAGATAACTAGTAAATACACCATATAATGTTTCTTGTAAATACATGATGGCTACTCAAAATTTCATCCTTAGCTTTTATTTAGTATATATGGCATTATGTTGGTGGAAATCTAGTCTTGATGTTTGGTCTAATGAGTATGTTATTGATGGTGATACTCTTGAGAATGCTCTCAATATCTCTGGAAGACCCTGTCTCTTATAGTGATGCCATGTCATCCCCACAAAAGAAAAAATGGTAGGAGGCCATGGAAGCTAAGTATGAATCTCTTATCTCTCTATTGCATCTTTACATATCTTCTCTCTCTACATTTCAACATGATATTAGAGCTATCACCATCGACTACAACTAATTCCTTGGAAGATTATAAAAAATTATACCTATGTAGTATATCTTCTATTCTTGATTCATGTTACTTTTATGCTTAAATTCAATGTATTTTGTATATTATGAGCATCTTATACTATGAATTTTAAGCATAGAAAAAGTTAACTCAATCATCATTGATCATCATTTAGATTGTAGATATGCCTTGCTTGGACACTCTAAAAGTTTATATTTGGCAAACTCTTAAGAAAGAAACTTTCTCAAGAGAACAAGTTTTTATTATGTGTTAGGACTCATAAGCTTTCTTCCTATCAAATCAGTGCTAGTCAATTTGGAGTTCTATGTCAAATGTTATGTCAATTCAGGGAAACTCGACTTAAAACATGAAAACAAATAGGACAATAGCTTTTCATTTGCAGATTTATATGACATAGGTTTCATCATGATAACTCACTCTTCATTTTTACATTTTTGCTAAAATTAGCAAGATCATCATCTATTCTTGGCCGAAAAGTAAAGTGATAACGTTTTGAGCATTGTTCATATTTCTCATCTATGTTGGACCGATTTCTTCCCTCACACGTTTTATCTATTTTGGGTCTCTTTATTCTTGCCCACATTTTTTCTATCTTGGGTCTCTTTCTTCTGGGGTATGCCTTTTAAACCAAACATCTTTCCTTACAGCATAGCTCAGCGTACAATTTGTTGTGATGTACTTTCATCATTGTTTCCTACATGGTATGTAAACTGTGTGATCTCATATTGCATGTATGCTCTCAGCCAACTATGTCAAATTCTATAATCATCAACATATTTTCTTGTGGAAAATGTTCAATCCCTCACTTTCAAGAACAACGATGCTTGGGTGGAAAGTAAAGATGCTGCTAATTCTTGAAGGTGATGACTTACATGATATTATTCTTGGTAATTATAAATATCCATCTCAACCAATTGATGAGGTCATGATAATACCCTTGTAACTTACGGACCTATCTTTGACAAATGGCAAACTATTTATAATGAGTGGCTCAGATGACACAAAGAAGCCATGTTAGTATATTCTTTCTACTCTTCAAGAATCTCTTATGCTTGTTGTGTGTAATCTTTCAACCACACAAGCTATATGGGAGTATTTGATAGCAATTTTTGAGAAGAAATCTATTACAGAAATCCTTTATCTTTAGAATCAGCTCACTGAGTTACAATACAACATCCAAAATTCTATGACAGCACATATCAAATCATTGAAGAACATTATCAATTAGCTTGCTACTACTGGTGATGCTATTCCATGAAAACAAGTTGTAACAGAGCTTCTTCACATTGTAAAGGGTCCTGGTCATGATAATATTATTACCATATTATCTAACAAGGATGGGATCAATTTTGATCTAGCTTATATATCTTTGATTGAATATTCACAATGACATGAATGACGGCACACAAATCAAGAAATAGTTATAATCTCATAAGAGAATACATAGTCAGAACAAATCGACTTTACTTGCTCAAAGGCATCCCTTTCCATGCTACACACGTAGGAGTCATCATGGTGGTAACTTCTCTCATCTCAAGTTTTCTAACAAACATTGTTCTTATTGCAATAGAAATGGTTACAATACATATGATTGTTGGGTAAAACCAAATGATGAAGAACATGGTATTAGAAATAAAGAACAATGTTTATCTAGAGATTATTTGCCTTGTGATTACTGCAAAAAGAGTAATCATTCAATCCATCTATGTTTCAAGAGACGTGTTGATTCAGATTGAAATAGAGCATATATTGCTACACATGAAAACACTACTAAAGAAGTAAATTGTGTGAGTTATTCTATCTCTCCGGAAATGATACTTCATGTTTGTGATAGATATCTTTTTATTATTGATTCTAATGCTACGAGAAACATGACATATTAGTCCTAGTGGTTACCTAATTATCATTCTATTCCTGTGAAGAAATTGGTTTATCTTGGTGATGACATAACGTGTCAAGTCAAATGTATAGGTGATTTATATCTGGATACTCTTTCTTCAACAAGAATTGTACGTGGAGTTTTACATGTCCTAGATTTACAAAGGAAACTTCTTTTAGTTGCTGCAAGACTTGTGGACATTGCTCTCTTTGTGGGTTTTGACCATACCAAGTATCGCATTGAGAAAGACTGTCAAACAATAGATGTTGCTCCTCGAAATGGTAATCTTTTTGAGTATCTTTAAATGAAGATGTTGTAAATGTTTTTATAACCCCTAGAAATCTTAACAACAAAATATGGCATTATCACTTTGTTCTCTTTGTTTTTTCCAAGCTTGTAGATCTTGTGACCTTGTACAAGGTATGGAATTCAAAGCTCATCCTCATATGGGTATTTGCGACTTGATCTTATTCACACTAATATTTGTGAACCTTTTCCTCCATCAAAATCTGAATATCGATATTTCATGTTTATGTTGATTTTCCAATTGATAATGAGCATGGTACTTGTCATGTTTATGATGTTGATATTCTTGACAATGCTCTAAATATATGTGAAGACCATGTCTCTTATAGTGATACCATGTAATCCCCACAAAAGAAACAATGGTAGGAAGCCATGGAAGCTGAGTAGGAATCTCTTCTCTCTATATCGCATCTCTACATATCTTCTCTCTCTATAAATATTACAATATTAAATGCTAGATCATCATTAGGGGAGTTTTTGAGGTCTCGAAAATGCCCTGTAAGAGATCTTAGAGAGAGAAAACAATTTACGAAATAAAATCATTTTATAGAATTTTTAAAAGTTTTATATTTTGGTAAGTTAAAATATCAAAATTCGTTAATAAGTCATTGTCATGATATTCTCGTGGTCACATCAAACCTAGAAATCTAGATCGCCATAAAGTTGGCAAGGTTGTCATAATGAAGATCTTACCTCTCCTCATTAAAGTGAAAAGTAATATTCAATTTGAATTTTGGTGGATAATCGATTGCCTCCCTCCATCGTTTCTCCATCGTTTCTCTCATCTTTTTTTCTCCTCCTTATTAGTCTCTTCTTTGTTTTCGTTCTTGCTTCTAATCATATCCTTAGCTATGGATCAATCACCCAATGATCTCTGTAACTCAGCTATGGATCAATCATCTAATGATCTCTGTAGCTCTAATAAAAGACCTCTCTATCATCTTCATATTGAGTTGGACAGTGAGTATGAACCGATAAGAAAGAGAACAAAATCTATCACGGTTATAGAGTCTATGAAACATATACTGAGGTTTGAAGGAAAGAAGAATATTGATCTTTGGTTAGATGGAAAGCTCTATCCCAAAGATCCTAGCAGAAATAGCACTCCTCCTTTCTATAATAGCTCATCATTAATGAGGTTTATTGGTGATGGCTACAATGGATTTTTAGGTTATACACTTAATCTCGTTGCAGAAAAGGATATCCTTGGACTAGAGAATCATCTTTTGATGAAACACAATATAGAGTTGTTGCAGAAGCTAGAGGATTGTCAACAAAAAATTCATTCATTGGAAAAGCGTATCAAGGCTTATCAACAAAAGCAAACTTTATTAGGCCTTCGAAATCGACAAAGAGCTCTTAAAAATATTGAGAATCTCAAACGAGGAGGAGGAGGCTGTGGTAAAAGAATCCAAGCAGCAATGTATATTTTTTTTCACTTGAAAAATCTTAAATATGGCTTTATTTAAACTACTTGCATTGATTTGTGATGTTAATTTTGCTTAGATCTCTTCTACAACCAAATGCAAGTGAAAGAGATTCTTTAAAAGCAGCTCAGTTTTATTATCATCTTCTTCCTTCAGTGGTTTCAAAGGATATTTTGGAGAAGAAGAAATTTAAAAAGGCAAAGAAACAATGCTTGGAGTCATTTGTGAAGGATCATTCTTTGGATTCTGAGTTAGTACAGAAGACACTAGATAGTATTGGTATCAGTCGAGATGCTTATATGCAACTTTTCCAACTTTTACAATCAAATATGAAGCAAGGACAGGTACACAATTGCATACTTCTGAAACCATTTGTGGTTAGGACTATCAGACAGAGAGTTAATAACAAAGTGATGGAGATTCTAGGTGAGCCTTTTCATATCAAGGCTAGCTTCAAGGGCAAGAAAAAGGAGGTTACATTCAATGAATTTAACAATATTTTCCTTGACTTGCCCACCCTACAATGCTTAATGATCAAATTTTATGACTTGTTAGTAGCAGAGGCACAGGGAGTGGCTAGATTTGTGATTAAACTTGATGAAAGTGAGATTTTGAAATGTAAAAAATTGGAGAGAATCTCTATCACCTTGATGAATAGAGCACTTTCGTCAAGTCATTGCAATCACTCAACATCATTTAGTGTTCAATCTGAATATAACATCTGGTGGCTAGGAGCATTTGAGGTAGATACTGAGAATTTTGATATACTATATTAGGTTTTTCATCAAACATCAATACCTAATGTTATTCAAAGGCGACAAGCAGGAGAAGAGCTATTTGTTGAAGGATTAGGGAACTACAGGATTGAGTGGCACATAGCTGGTGACCTAAAGACACTCAAATGTATGTATAATGTATCAAAGGGAGCTAACTCGAGATCTCCTTGCTTATACTGCATGTCACCAGCTGTATAGTTAAACTCAAGCAATTGGAATAGAGCTCCCTCTAGGCACAATAAAGATCCACAGTTTAAACCAGTCTTGGACATTTCTTTAGCGAATGCCCATATTTGTACACTTCATGCTCTTTGCAGGATAATCGAAAAGCTTGTTCATCTCTATATAGGATTTGCATGGAAGTTGAAGCCATTATCAACTAGAATAGATGCTATAACAAAGGTTGAAAAAGTTCTCTCTGCAATTGGTTTGCATGGTGGCAATGTTGTTATTGAACCAGATCTTCAAAAGTCTAAGGATGGTAATTGTGTCCCAAAAAAACCATCTATTGGTGGAGTAAAGGCTAAAAGGTTTCTAGGCTTTCATGGGAGACTTGGCAAGATAAACTCGAGAAATGGTGGCTCAACTATTAAATTTAATCAGTGGAAATCCCTACATAATGCAGTTAAGGATCACACTGATAATGGACAAGCTCGAAATAGAAAAGCTAAAGTTTGGGAAACACTAGACAAAGTGTTTTTTTATTGTGATAAGACTGAATGGAATGATGATGATCTCAAAGACTTTAAAAACCAATTGAACCTTTTCAAAAAGGCGATGACAGAAGCTTGGGGTGATCAACACTTTACTCACTATATGGTAAGAAGTTTGTATATGTTTGTTTCTTCATTGTCGAAATCATATAATGTTTTTTAATAACTTTCCTTATTTGTTGACTATGCAGCATATTCTATACAACCATGCTCCATACTTTATTAAACAATATGGATCTCTATCTATCTGGTCAACCCAAGGTATGGAAAAATCACATTATCAAGCAAGAACAAAATATTTCAGACATACAAGACATGGAGGTGGAAGACACAAAGCCAACAGTTTATTAGAGGTCTTTCAATGGTTCTATCGACAAATTTGGCATAAATTCAAGCTTAAAGATACAACCACATCAAGCAATACATCATCTTTAGCAAGGACTGTACAAATTGTTACCCAAAGAATAAAAGATAGATATTTAAATTCTTGCGCAAAGCAAAGATTTACAGAATGGTTACAAACCAAACAAAGAGTTGGGAAAAGATGGGTTTCAAGAAACCCTTAATCTTTGGCATTTTCTAGTCTGATTGTGTTGCAGAAGAGTCCTTAGTTTCAGGCACCTCAACAGGGCCTTCAGAGGAGTCCTTGGTTTCAGGTAGCTCGACAGGGCCTCTAGAGGAATCTTTTGTTTCATCCCACTCAATAAGACCTTTGTATTTCAAAAACTCTTGTTTCCGATAGCCTGGAAGAAGCTTCAAATTCTTACTATCTCCTACATAAGAGAGCAAATAGGAGCCAAGAACTCCAAAATATCCAGCTCTAGATCCACTGTATCCAGGCATAAAGCCAAAAACTCTTATGGATTCTTCCTTCTCCACCAAAATGATCTTGTCCAAACCTCTGCTGAAAACTTGAGATCCAATTACCTTTGAGATAGCTCTCAAAGCCATCATTGGTAGACTTGGAGAGCTTGACAATCTACTATGATATATTATAATTGTTTGATTATTTAAGTTTCCAATATAATGGCCAAGGCTTTGATTTTTTCCAAGCTTCATTGGCCTAGAGCCCTTGGCCCTTCCAAGAAAGTTGTCCAGATCTTCAATCTCAATCTATAGAACAAACCACAATAGTACAAGATATAAGATATTTATCTATAATGCATAATAAATTCTAACATAAACTCAATGGGTAATTTCGAATTATATTTCATACCTTAGGGTGTTCATCTTCTTCAAGAAGACTATCATCATAAAGATTTATTGAACTCTTGGGCTTCTCATCTGATGGAGACTTCAATCTCTCTTCATACCCTACATCATCAATATGAAGTTTCTTCTGGACCTGCAAGAACTCTTCTTCTGTAGCCCCCCCTTTTCGTATTCTATGATTTGATTAATACATGTATGTAAGGCTATAGAGCTATCTTGGAAATTCTCTCCCTCAACATCAAGACTTGCTAGTGGTTCTTGTTCATAACCTATAAAATTCATGTCATTTTTGCCCCAACCTGCAAGGATTGCTAAGCAATAATCTTCTCTAAGATCAAAAAGATGTTGAATATCATTTAGCAACACATATCTCTTCTTGTTGATAAGATAAGTGGGAAATGTTGGAACACAGGCAAGAGGACCTTCTTCATCAACCTGTGCACTTGGCTCAATTTCATTTTCTTCCACCATTGTGATATTGTCACTCTTGAATAAACCTACATCAAAACCTTGGACAAGTTGATTCTCAACATCTTCTTGGAACATCTCCTCCTTCTCTTCGACCTCCTTATCCATACTTGCAATATCCTCTAGCTTTCTCTGTTGGTCTATATCTGGAGAAGAATTTTCCATGTACTGAAGATACACAATAAATCCAACGTCCTTGTGGATCAGAAGGCATTGGTGTTGGTACCTGTGGAAAGGGCAACATGTTTCTTTCTTTCTGAATTCCTCATCAATGAGGTTGAACCTGCGAGCAAAGTTGACCTGGATGTATTGGTGGCTCCCATGACATCACTATAATGAACAAATCCATTGACTTCCAAACCTTGCACATGTCTATCATAAAAACATCTGTACTCCTTAAGTTTATCATCAAGATCCTCCAATAACTCCTTCAAATCAAAAGGAACATTGAAAATTTTCCTGATATAGCAAAACTTGGAAGAATTTTCAATGGTGTGTAAAAAATCAAAGAGCCTATCATCAGATGTCTCAATTATCTCCTCCTCATCCATTCCTTCCAGAGATAGCTTCCTCTTTGTCATCTTGACCAGAAAAATATTTATCCCTGAAAAAAAAAAGCACAATAGAACCAATATCCAATAAAACAAGATGATATCATGGAAAGAGGCCCCAATATTGATTTTCCAAGACAAAAAAATCAAAACATGAGAATTTTTTTAGTTGACCGGTGAAACGCGAAAATTCAAGTGTGTAAGGCAAATGCCTGTGAAGGAATCGCGTTTCATCGGACACTAGCTTGAAGACAAAAATTATTCTAATATGTGGCCGGTGAAACGCAATACTAAGCAAAATATCATCAACAGAGACATTGTCTCGCGTTTCACTGGTCAAAAATTGCAAATGAAAAAAAGAAACATGAACAATAAATAAATTCTATGGAAACATACAAATTGATGATATAATCATTTTTGGAAAAGCTATGCTGCTTTTGAAAGATAGAAAGCACATAACATCTTTAATTGTTCACGTGTTATAAAACATTCTTTCTATATTAATCAAATTTATTTTGTTAAAATGCTTGTAATAAAAAAATTTGTTACCTATCAAAGATTGTTGAACTGCTCTCCACACAGGATGCAAGGACCTTGAAGGGAAGTCGAGACGAAATTTTGGCAGAGAAGAAGACAATGTCGGAGAAATGGGTTTGAAATGCTTTTATATCAACCGTTAAGCATGTGGTGATAGTTCCAACGAAAAAGTTTGTGTAATAATGGAAAAATACGTGTACACGTGTCTGACTTAACACAGCGTAATAAACACCTCAGAAGACGTGCACATTCTCTTTTTCCAAAAATACGTCACATGTGTGTTAAATAACCCTTTTCCAAGTAAATAAAAAATTTCGGTAAGTGAGTACGTCACACGTGTGTTATTAACACTTTGCGAAGAACGTTGAGTCCATGCAAATTCACCGCCTTCACCTTTCATTGCATTTCATCGCTACTCCATCTTTGTTTTTGGTGTTCCTTCCAGTCTCCAAGCATTTCCTTCCAATCTCCAACCATTTCATTGCTTCCCCAACAAAGCAAACCTTCAAGCATATTGTCATCTTTAGGCTGAGATTGTGAAGAACAAGCTAAAAAAAAGGTATGGTTTCTGCATCTTGCTTTTCAATAACAAGCTCCATTCAATGCATTGTTTTGATATTTTTCCTTAATTCTTTATGTTATTATTAGCTCATGACCACTACAAAAGAATTTTTTCCATAGTGAAAGCATTCCTTAATATTGTGGATATTTAAGGAAATCTTCAAATTTCCTCCCTAATTCTGTGGATATTTTAAGTAATCTTAAAAGCTTTCCTTGGATCAAAGCTCTTTTTTATTGGTTTTGT
This sequence comes from Lygodium microphyllum, assembly GCF_053477565.2. Lineage (NCBI taxonomy): Eukaryota > Viridiplantae > Streptophyta > Polypodiopsida > Schizaeales > Lygodiaceae > Lygodium > Lygodium microphyllum. The sequence continues at coordinate 36,445,279 of NC_141143.1, read as the reverse complement.
CAATTTTTATGCTATTCATGAGCTGTCCGGTGAAACTTGAAAATAAGGTACTTCAAGCAGGTTTCCTGGCTTAAATTCGCGTTTCACTGGACACAATGGACAATAAGTCCGGTGAAACGCGAAAAGAAGCAGCTGCAAGGAGGTGCCTTGCTTGACACTTGTGTTTCACTAGACAGCTCGAGAAAAATTCAACTGATACGAGAAAACGCCATGCAGCATAGATAACTCTTGTCTGGGACTCGCGTTTTGCTTTACATGCTGGAGAAGAAGTAACATATGTTTTTTTGGCAGATGGCTAGGACTAAGGCAATAGCAAGAAAAGAGAAGATTGATCCTAAGGATTAGCATCAAAGATTCATCAGTCTTCAAAGCCTCAGAAGCTCTCTAGAAAGTCAAAGCCAAGGAGAAGGTTTTCTCAAAATGTCAGGTGTCTAAGGGAGATTAGAAAGGCAGTAAATTCTCTTGACAATGCAATTCCAAAGTTGTCTTTTCAGAGGCTTGTCAGGGAAATTTGTGAAAGATATAGTTTGGATAGTTTCAGATGGACAAGAACAGCTCTTAATTGTATACAAGAAGCCACAGAGGATTTTCTAATTGAGTTTTTCCAAGATGCCTACATTTGTGCTGCTCATGCTCATAGGCTCACACTCATGGACAAGGACATGGTAATTCTTAGGAGGCTAAGATATAGATTTTCAAAGGTCCTTGAGCCAATTCCCCTCACTGATATGAAGACATTTAATATCCTTAATGTGTCCCCAGCTAGAAGAAAGAAAGATGATTCTAGTGTCAGGGTTGAGGATGTCACCCATGAGAAGGATACAAGGCAACATGAAAAAGAGAAGAATGCTAAAGAGGAACAAGCAGATAAATGAAGAGAGTATAGGAGGCAAAGGGTTGAAGAAAGGGAAATAGAGCAACTAGAGTCCTTTGAAAATGAGCTAGCCACCCTTCTTGAAGCAGCTAATCCAAAAGGATTCAGTGTGTTTTGTTTCTTACCTGGTGACTTAGGCAAAAGAACTGAGGTTATCTCCTTTGATGCCACATGTGTTCAGATTCTTAAGGATAAAAGAAGAGAAGTAAATGACAGTCTTATTCTTGCTGGCCTAAGGTATGTCCATCCATAATTACTTATACTTTTTGATATTTTTTTAGCAATAAGATTTTTCTTGTTTATACTCACTATTGCTATGCCTTTTCTAGGTGTATAATGCATGAGTTTTCTTTGGATATACAATAAAAAATTGAGGTTTTTGATCCATCTATCTCATTCTTTATGAGGAATGAGCTTGATGCAAGTTTTATTGAGCATTGGCTCAATTTGATTGACTTCAATACTTTGGAGCTGCTTATAATTCCATATAATGAAAAGTAAGTGATTCAATATTCTATTAGAGTTTTTGAGATTTTATCCTACTAATTTGTTGATATATGATTGCTTTTAGTTCTCATTGGAGCTTGATTGCAATAGACCTTGTGGATAAGCAATGCTTTTTAATCAACTCTATGAAAGGAAGCCATGGAAATGCTAAATTGTAAGTTATATTATCCAAGGGCTCCTTGATATTTTAATTCTTTTTTTGTAAGTACTCTAAATTTCAACATATTTTATATACAGAGGTGCCAAAAGATTAATTGAAGAGCTAGAGAAAAGACCCCCTATGCCATCTAATTTGCTTGCAACAATGCAATATAGACAAGTTGCAGTAAGTTATTCATTAAAATAATTGAAACATGAGTTTATTCTATGAACTACCATTCGTCCTCTTTATAGTTTTACTTTGTGTTGGTGGTTGCAGTGTCCCCATCAGGATGATAGTCATTCTTGTGGCTAGAGGGTGATTGCAAATGCTAGAAGAATGGTTAACTTTGTTTATCTTAATGATGATAAACATGTAAAGGTAATATGAAAGATGCTAAACTTTAAGATAGATATTAATTGCAAATAGTCCATTGATGATAAAAATATAGTCTATTGTAAGAACAATAATGAACTAAAACTCTTTTTTCTATAAATGTGTGACAGTTTTCGAAGGATTGCTATACATCTGAGCATGTTTGGTACATCAGATCAAAGCTCTTGAAGTATATGATGGTCAATTGTATACAACCAACAATAGAGATTGGTGGGGATTTGCACCATGAAGGAGATGCGGTGCCTATAACCACGGAAGGCAAATCCACAGCTTCAACACCTTCCATACCCAAGACATCAAAGAAAGGCAAAAGGACTCCTAGCAATGATAGTTCTCCAAAAAAGAAATAGCTTTGCCATATCGCCTTGTAGGCCTTCATATATAGAAATTTGCCCTTTAGCCCTTGTATATCTCATAGAGATGGCAAATAGACATCTGCTACAAAATTTGTACATGTATTTTATATTGATAGTAAAGATATATTTTCTTAAATGTCATTGCAGTGTATTTTATTTCCTCTCCTTTTCGATATCTGCAAAAAATAAATTACAAATGTTTGTTAGTTAGAAAGTAAGATCTTGATATGCATCTAAGTAGATATAATATGATGTGAAAACTTACTCGTTTCTTGTTAAGTTGGAATACAAATGAGCATGGTAGTTCAATGTCTTCATTTTGTAAATCCATCCTCACTTGATATAGCGTACATGATTTTCTGATCTTTAAGATTGCAATAATATCCTCGTTGAACCAAATATCAAGATCCACAATAGGATCCTTGCTGAAATCATTAAGATTCTGGTCTAAAGCAACTAGACTACTACCAACAAAATGCCATCGACTATAGTAAAAGCTAAGGATAAAATTTTGAGTAGCAATCATATATCTACAAGCTATAGAGTCTTGATCTATCTTACATATAATTTTTCCTTATGTCCTTGTATCCCATCCTTCATCAACAAATTGTATGATATAATCATATGTTAGTCTCTTCATTGAAAGCATGGTTTTTGTTATTCTTATCTCCATATTAGAGAAGAAATCAATAAATATATTAATAGGCATAAATAAAGTAACTTTACTTAGCCTACTTGAGATATTAGATTTTAGTGCTTTCTGGATCTCATAAAATATCTTACATCTATAGCCATCACTAGTAGCTGGACTTGGCAAAGGCCACTCAAAGCTTGAAAAATCTGGCAAAGGAAGGAGTTTTATTGATCCCCATTGGCAACGCCGCATAGGAATAACATAAGAATGGTCATAGAAGAATATTCCATTCTCTGCAAGCTCTATCTTCTTTCTACCTCTATACATTTCTTCTCCAATTGAACCATGTATAACATCAATAACATCAATACTAGATTCCACTGGTTGCCATTCCTCAAGATTAGAGGGATAGACATCTACAAGACAAACAAATATTATAATGGAAAAACCTAAACCATGTTTAAGAAAGGAAAAACTTTAAGAATCAAATTCTTACAATTTGGTCTATGCATTGGAAGCTTTGAAGATCTAGGTTTCAAACACAACTCTCTATGCATGAACACATGTTGCACTAGTACCTCTTTGATACTATTCTTATTTGCTCCAAGCTTAAAATCTCGAATTTTGCCCTTCCAAGCAGAGATAAACGAGCTCTCATGTCTTTGCCTTTTTCCACGTTTTGCTTGTTGCATGGTGATCCAACTACCTTTGCTAATGATAGTAGGAATCTATCTTCCATCAGTTTGGAATGAGTTAAACACTGATATGGATGTGAAAGGAGGGAAAAAACTGAGCGCCATGCTTTTCACCAATTTGAATTTCGATTACATCAGTCATTATCATTAATCTAGAAACATCATTAAATAAAAGTAGCCGAGACTCTATGCCATTAATACAAAAGATGTCATAATCACGAATATAAGAGACTAAAAATACATAATAAAAATACAAATTCGTAATATTATCATATTTATATATTTTTGTAAAATGATTTTTTAATTTTTTAAAAATAGAAGTTCCATTATGGATGCTTTGCTCTTATTGGTCTAGAGCACTCTCTCTCCACATCCTAAAAGGCATTTTCAAGACCTCAAAACTCCCCTAATGCATGTACACTACATCAAGTGATAATGGACTAATAAAATAAAGATATTGAATTGCCAAGATCACTTGTTTTTCACCTTAACAATAAAAGGGTAAGTCTCTAGATTGCATTATATACATTAAAGTATATATTTGACTCCACTTCTTGAAGAATAAACATTTTTTTTGAGATTTTTTGCAAAATATCAATGAGAATTGAGAAAAATATACGGTGTAAGGATATTAAGAAAGGGATATCTTTACTATGAATATGAACCATGTAACCAAAGCTACAATCAAAGCTCCATGTAACCACCACATAAACATAGGCTGGGGCATCTCCTCCTCCATGCTCTCAAGATATTGAACTGTTAGATTGCACGTACTAAGCGAGCCACTTCTCCATGGATGCATGATGCAACATAAAAAAATAATTCACTTTCTCCTCCATCGTAGCATCTATCCTTTTTTCTACTCCATTTTCAAGCACCACATCTCCAATCAATCTATCATCATCCTTTAGCAACCATAGCATACTACCATCTGAATCCACCTTTGGTAGCTACTCTGAAATATGCACTAATGCATCTAACACTAGCCAAAATTCAGTCATGATACCTTTTAGCCAAGTTCATTGTCACACAAATCCCTTTAGGGTTGTCATGAAGCACTCCAAGAAGAATATCCATTGTGTAGTATGGACCAGTCCCGCAATCTCCACTTTATCTACGAGATGCAATAGGAGATGAGTTTGTATTGTGAAGATATTGGTGGGTAGTTACTTCTCAAAGAGATAGACCATCTCCACCACTTCTTGCCTTGTAGATTCAATAGAGGATGTCTTGATCTCCTTCTATAAGATATATTACACTAAATTTGATAATCTATAAATCACCTAATGTATTTCTAGAGTTAGGAATCTTGCAATAATCGTGATCAATAGTGCAAACTTCCACAAATAAAGAAGCATTACAAATATACTGAGTAGATACTAAATAGAAAAAAATACAGGCTACTTGCAACCAAGGAGGTCAAGAAAAACCTGATATATTTTATGCGAATCATGGGATAACTAGTCATATTTAAGAGAAAGCGGACCTTAGGGAGCACATCATACCCATCAGGGTGCAAATAGACTTAATAATTTGCTTCACAATATGCTCTTCTTTAGTGGATAGAACCCAAGGAGCGTGTGGTAGTTGTAAGCGACCATCAATGCTTAACTATGGCCAAAGCACCTCCGTCTTGTCTACTTCAAATCCATTCATGCCCCTACAGTCTGTCTCTTTCCTTTGATATGGTCCCATAATAAGCTGCCCATATTCTTGAAAATATATTCATGGGATTCAACAAATGGTTGATCTGTAAGTGGGTTCAATATGGCAACTCGTAGAAACTGAGAACCATCGCATTCCATTTGGATGTGACTCCTTGTGGATCATTTTCAACTCGTACAACCTTTGGGCATTCATTCGTGCTAGAGGTCATCCAAGAAAACCTTCCCTAAGTTTATGATCCTGTGGCAAGAAAGTGGTATATCCTTGATATAGCATATTCTTCATGGTTTGTGTCCTTTGGGAGTCTAACTATGGCCCACACAATAGACATGTATGATAACCTAAGGTAATGAGACTTGTCACAACACCCTTATTTAATCAACACACACTTGAATGAGCTATGTTAGATATCACTAAAATGAAAATGGAGAACACTCGAATTAAGGAAAATCATATATGATCCATATGAGAATGGCTTGTATATTGGCCCACTGTTAACCATCGTGCTTGCTCATGTCTCCTATAATAACCCTCTCCCCCCCCACAAAATCTAAAGCTCATCGATTGATGGATGGCAGTAGATGTCTATGTTATTTACTTTGTAACACCTAAGAATGAGAAAAGCTAAGAATCGGATATTCTTTCTCTGTAGAAAACCCATGGCGGGATATTATAGTTAACAAGGAATACATGCCACACACAGTAAGAAATTGAGCGGAGACTAAATGGATTCATACCATCCATAGCAAGACTGGGTCCCTTGGCTCTCGTGCAAAGCCTAGAAAGGTGGAGTCAATGTGGCTCCATACATGTGAATTTGCTAATATTTGTTTGACTCTATCTATGGATCTATGCTGCACATGCCACATTATTAGAGCGTTTGGGGTCAAAAGTCTACCATGGAGGTGAGAGACAATAGGGTGAAAGGAGATTCATAGAGAGGAGTAGACAAAAGAGAAGGGGTTTAAATAAATAGATGATATAGAAGAATACTCATAGAGGTGAAGCATTTTAATTTATTTATGCATCTTGAGAAGATAAATCCATTGTAGATAAAAGACATACATTAGACAATAGCTTTTTCTCTGTTGCCCAAACTGCCAATCTGATGCTTCCATTGGCTCCAAAAGCCGGGTAAGATACCAAGATACCTAGTCAAAATTCTCCCAGATCACTCCTTCTTCCACTTTTTCAGTGTGATGTTTTGCTACCTATAAACTATGATCATGTATCGTGCAATTTTGCCAATCCTTCTTTTTGCATAAAATCCCCCTAAAATGGCTAAAAGCCACTTGTTTTTTTTACATGTCATCCTCTTCTAGAAGTTGTCTACATCTTTTAGATATTTACAAGAAGTATTATCTAAAAAATAGACTAAACTTGTCCAAAATTTTATTTGAACCATCCACACTATGGACACTGACACTAATGACTAATATAGCATTGACTGTCTAGATCAATAAGAAATACGAATGATGATATACTCTAGAGCTTTTTACATTGTGCTCACGTAGAGGCAGGACATCCACCCCCTCTTAACCTGCATATCATTTTACATGTGCCAATTTCTTATGGATTTGCAATGTTAGAAGAAATATACTTTGCCATGTCAATGTCTTCATCTTCTACCACTTGTTTTTCCATATTCTCATGTGCATGCTTAGTATCCAACTCCTTCAACTCATATGCTGAAGACTCTCTACATTTAAAGAGCTTGATACGTTTTCCAGCCACCCACTAGAATCCTTAGAGTTGTCCCATCTATCTCATTTAATGCATAGGTAGCATAGTAAAAAACAAACCTTACCACATATGGACCAAACCACCACTTTTCCATCTTTCAACTAGCACTATGCTAATTTTCCAAGCTACTGTCATAAACAAGCACCCAATCCACTTCTTGTACAGCTCATGGTCGAAGCCTGTGTCACTTGTCAAACCTCTTCTTGTTCTTGATCCTCATACTCTTTAGCATTTTCCTGGCCATCTCAATGTCTTCAGGCCTTCTTTCTAATTGTCTAATGTATAGGACCAGGAACTCTTCTCTATTAAAACACTCTTCCCATCGTAGAACACTCCAAGTAGCAATAGTCTTCTCAATAGGTATGATTGCCATACATTAATTTAGTAGGCATATACCCTATAACTACACTATGAGTGGTCATATTAACCTATAAAGCGAAGGGTAACATTCTTGGCCACTCTTTCATCCTGCCCTTGCATGAGTTTGCTAATGTCTTAATGATAGGCCAATGATCTCTTTCCTCGAGGAAGTTACGATATGTATATCCTCTACATTATGTGCGTTTAAGGCCTATTTATAAAAATCCTTATCAGTTTTTTTAAAAATAAAACATAATCCTTCTCAAATCAATCTGTAAATAACCCCTTTATATTACACCCTTTCGTATGTAAAAATGTTATAAAAATAATATTTTTAAAATACCTTATTTTGAACTCATGTGATGCACACATATATTCATGAGTAACTTACTCGAGCCTCTTTCACTTTTGCCATTTTCTTTAGGATTGTAGGCTAAAGTGAAAGCAATCTTGATACCCAATCATGAAAAGAAGTCACGTGTCTCATGTGCATCCAATTCTCCTCTATTTGCAACCACCTTACGAACACAACCATACCTACAAAAGACTTCTTCCAATAAGAACCAAAAAACTACTTGCACTACAAGATATAGACCTTATAGCGACGTTTAAAGCGACGAAAATACAAACAACAAAATTTGCCCCCGTCGTCGCAAAAAGCGTCGTTATTGACGACGCCATAGAATCGTTGCTATAACCGTCGCTATATGCGTCGCAAATTATATGCGTCGCTATATACGTCGCATTTGCGACGTAAATAGCGACGGTACAGAGAATTTGCGACGCTGATAGCGACGACAATAGCGACGCGTGCAATAAAATTTGCGATGCAAATAGCGACGGTAACAGAGAAAAAAAAAATTTGTGGCAGGGCAGCAAGCTACCCTGCCACATATAGCACTGTGTGCTGTATGAGAGCCATACAAAATAGTTTCTGCACTGCTTCATACAAAGCGTTTGCAAACAAAAATAATGTATACTGAAATCATAAAACTGATGGATGAAATAAATACATGATATCGCATAAAATGCGATTGGTACAATCATAAAACAATATTACTAATACATAGAAAATGTCTACATAGATCGGGCGACTAAAAACTAAAGGTATGTGAGCTCTAAGGATCCAAGGGCAAGCTACAAATCGTCATCCCCCGAAAGCTCTTCCCGCTGTAAAGGAGCATCAAACGAATTCTGCAGAAAAAGAAACAACATATCAATCCACCATACAATAATGCATTCAAATATCTCATGGTAACTACGGACAAGAAAGATGAGTGACTTATTGGGCCACCGCGTCTATACAATCGGTCGATCAATGATCTGAGACGGTGCCTCTCCGCATATCGAGTCTCAAGGCCTTGCGGATCGCGATTTGTAATGGAGTGCTGCAAAGAAAACAAAATGCTAACTGTTAGAAACATGATTGTCAGTACAAAGAATATCTCAAAAAAACAAATAAGCAAAACAAAAGAGAATCTTACAAAGTCCTCCAAATATGTCCTGTGGCAACCACTCCCAAGATGATGTACCGATCCGGCCTCGATTCGTGCCCTCGCCGCCTCCCGCTGCTGACTCCAACGTCCTGGCGAATTTGTAGCCTCCTCCCTCAGTCGGTGCCAGTCGTCTGCATCTAACCACTCGGGCTTTGGAGCCCCACTCTTGATTGCCTTGCGTGCGTCGGATCGTCTATGTGACATGTATGCACGGATGCAATCCATCATCCAGCCCGTAGAGAATCTATCCACTGCCGCTGGCACCGGGAACTCCTTGTGCAAGGATGCTACTATGTACTCCTTGCTCCCCTCCGGTATGTTCCTCCAATGATCCAAGACATTGTGCCGAAAAACTTGTTGGCACAACTCCCTCATGCGAGCCATCACCCTCCTCCCCTCATCATTCATGATGATGGCTCCTGACCTGCCATCCACTAGGTATCCATAATCCCTAGGAGTGTGCCTTGTATGGGCCCTCTCCCATCTCCGTCCACGCTCCTGGGCATATCCAGGAGACCCCTGAGCATCCGGTGTACCGACGGGGGTACCCTCTCCCGGAGTGCCACACAAAGGTGTGCCACCAGAGGGTGTGCCACCAAAAGGAGTGCCACCAAAAGGCGTGACATCTGCCGACGGCTGTGCAAAAGCCGGAGTAACTGGAGTGGACGTCCCCACAGGTGTGACAAATCCTGGAGGTGATCGAGCTCGAGCTGAACGACGAGACGGAGACACCGCGTCCGTGTCTCCACAGCAGCACCCCCCTGATCCTCCTGCAGTCACAGTCCCTCCCTCTGGCCCAAGTCGCGAGCGTCGAGATCGTCTGCTCGAAGCTGAAGCATCTGATCGCGCCGATGCTGATCTAGCAGAGCGCCCTAACGAAGAACGAGACAACTTCTGATCTGCTATCTCTCTGAATCTCGCCAGCTTATCTGGAGACATACGTGCCATCATCTCCTGAAACTCCTCATCGCTCATCCCTCGACTCATCCTGAAAATGTCGATACCTGCACAGATAAAAAATAATGTTAGAATAATCAATTTAAACTATAAAAAGCACATTAATAAAATCATTTTTGAAAAATCCCTCTTAAAATGCATATCTTATCTACCTTTATGGAAGATCTAAACAACGAATTGACTAATACAATTCTCCAAGAATGAAGTATTCTATGGTCCCATGTTAATCTCCTGACACAACTCTGCATACATCGAAAGGTCGATAGACATGTCACCACAAAATAACGAGTCTGTCTCGTTCTCAAAAAATTCTACGACTTCTGTATTTCCATCATTGTTAGCCGATGCGGGCTCCAAGCTTGCGGTGGCCTCCACCCCTTGTAATTTCGATCCCTCTATTTGCATATTTTCTTCATCTATGCCTGGAACATCGCTTTGATCGTATACTCTCTTTCTGTGAGATCCATTGCACCAAAGTCGACAGCTTGTAAATGGCCCCGCGAATTTCTGGAGTTAGGCATCCCGCGATCGCGATCGGTAGGACAAACTGCCACAAATGAGAAAGCATTAAGAATAATGGTCACTTTTCAAATTTCAAAATGTCCACGCTAATTAAAATCCATTATGTTCACAAACCTGACGTATCTTATGCCAATCATGGGATTTTAGCCCAAAAATCTGGTCATCTTTAGAAAATGCGGACCTGAGAGAACACATCATACCCGTCGGAGTACGGATAGACTTGATTACTTGCTTCACAATGCGCTCTTCTTTGGTAGACAAAACCCAGGGAGCACGAGGAAGCTGCACTCCCCCTTCAGCACTCGACAACGGCCAAAGCGCCTCCATCTTACCTACCTCCTTTAAATCCATTCGTGACCCTATAGTGTCTCTCTTTCCTGTGATGTGGTACCATAGCAAGCTGCCCACATTTTTGAAAATATGCATGGGATCCAACAAGTGGTTGACCTGTAAGTGGGTCCAATATGGCAACTCGTAGAAAACTGAGAACCGTCACATTCCATTTGGATGTGAATCCGGGTTTACCATTTTCAGCTCGTACCAGCTTGCAGCGTTCATACGTGCTGGAGGTCGTCCAAGAAAACCTTCCCTGAGTTCATGATCCTGCGGCAAGAAAGCGGCGTGTCCTTGATATACCATCTTCTTCATGGTTCGTGACCTTCGGGAGTCTAACTGTGGCCCACACAATGGACATGCATGATAACCTGAGGTAACGAGACCTGCAAGGCGATCCACGACCTAGTGAATACTTGATTGAATGAAATAAAATATAGATATTACCGGCGAGAACAAAGGTCTGCTCACCTGAGCACTCTCCCAATCCCGGAAAGTCATGCATCGTCCACATGAGAATGGCTCGAATGTTGGCTGACCGCCGACCATCGCGCCTGCTCATATCTTGCACCGTGACCCCCTCCTCCCACAAAATCTTAAGCTCATCGACTAATGGACGAAGATACACGTCCATATTTTTTACTTTGTAGCGGCCCGGGACGAGCAAGCTAAGGATGAGATGTCCTTTCTTCGTAGAAAGCCATGGATGAATGTTGTAGTTGACAAGCACTATAGGCCACACACTGTAAGAAGTCGAGCGCAGACCGAATGGGTTCACACCATCCATGGCGAGACCGAGCCGAAGATTCCTTGGCTCTCGCGCAAAGCCTGGGAAGGTAGAGTCAATGTGGCTCCATGTGCGCGAATCTGCTGATATTCGTTGCACTCCATCCGTGGACCTATTCTGCACATGCCACGTTGTCAAGCTTGCCATGGCAGACGTGCGAAACATGTGGTTTATGCGGGGGATGAGCGGAAAGTGTCTGAGGACTTTTTGAGGGATGGTCTGCCCTTGCAAGTCCTGTCGATACCTGTGAGCACCACACTTTGGGCATGTCTCCATAGTCTCATATTCATCTCGAAACAATATGCAGTCGTTGATACATGCATGGATGTTATTGTAGTCCATGCCAAGCTTCCGTAAAACATGTCGCGCATCATCATGGGACTCAGGCATGGTGTTTGCAAGTGGCAATATATGATATTTCAATAACCTGAAAAAATCATAAAATACCTTGAAAAATCCATCCATGTTTGCAATAATACTGTTTTAAAAAAAAAACAATGAAGTCTGTGTGCAAGGTACCTGAATAACTCAGTCACACTCGTATCGCTCCAACCGTATTTTGCTTGCACACTTAAGAGTGCAAGCAATGTCTTCAACCGAGATACTCGAAACCCATCATATAATGGTATGGATGCTTCCTCTCTAAGCGGGTCAGATGTCTCAACATCCATGGGAATCAATGCATCGATCATTGCCTCCATCTCAGGCTCCAAGATTGTAGGCAAGTCGGGAAGGTTGTCTGTCTCCTCTGGCATTGACGGTATAGATGGGCCTTGCGAGTGGTCGATTGGCTCCTGCAATCCATCCATCGCACGTCCACGAACTCTTCTATTTGGCCGCAAAGGGTGCACTCCCCCTTGGGTCGAGACATCACCCCCCTGGATACAAAATTTGCCAACAAGACCCAATCTTATTGTGTATGGTTTTCAATTAGCTTGAGAGTACAATGCATGAAAAATGCTAACTTCAAATTATCGTTTGCTGAAAGTCTGCAATCGCCTGATCAATGATCTCAGATTGAAACTCGCCAAATCGTCGTACGTGTTTTATAGACAATCGGCGTTTTCGTCTAATTGCCAACTTGCATTGAGAGCAAGGACATGGGACACGCTGATTAAGATACGACTCGCGGTCTTGAACAATAGGACCTTCTTCGTTTGCCATCTTATCTACATTACAGCAAACGAGGCTTAAATGGATAGCTTTATGGAGATGTACGTCAAGTTGCAAGTTGACCATAAACCTCGCATTGTATATAGTAGTCGAGAGATTTTCCGATGTTATATCTCGGCCTTGTATCATGCTCAACGATTTGTTTGTCCCGGTAGATAATTTTTTGTTATATCTCGGCTTTGAGTATAAGTAATCCATTTTAAAATTAATGCGCCCCATCCATGGAATTTTATAACTATAGTAATAAAATTTATTTCAATCAATTCTACTCATAGTCATAAGACCTGAGAGAAATTATCCTATACTCAATTTAAGGGTTTCTTCTTCTATAACAATAATTTTGGGTTCATTTTGATGAAGTACGTGGCCGTATGCAAAGCACATTGCATACCATTATCAATACGTATATTATCTTAAATTTCCTTCCCTTCCCTCTCCCTCTCTTTCTCTCCCTCTCCCTCTGTTCCTCTCTTTCTCTCACCCTCTCCCTGTCCCTCTCGTTCTCTTTCTCTCCCTCTCTCATTTCCTCCCTCCCCCTCCCTCTCACTCTCCCTCCCTCTTTCTCCCTCTCCCTCTCCCTCGCTCCCTCTCCCTCCCCCTCCCTCTTTCTCTCCCTCTCTCATTTCCTTCCCCTCCCCCTCCCTCTCCCTCTTCCTCTCCCTCTCCCTCTCTTTCTCTTTTTCTCCCTCTCCCTCTCTATCTCTCTTTCTCTCTCATTTCCTAAACAAGCAAAAAATAAAGTGATTTAAACATCCTCCAAGCAAAAGGGAGAGGGAGAGATACAATGCACTCTCCCTCTCTTTCTCTTTCTATCCCTCTCATTTCCTTCCCCTTCCTCTCCCTCTCACTCTCTTTCTCTCTCATTTCCTCTCCTAAACAAGCAAAAAATAAAGTGATTCAAACATTAAACAAGCAAAAGGGAGAGGGAGGGAGAGAGAGAATGCACTCTCCCTCCTTCTCCCTCTCTTTCTCTTTCTCTCCCTCTCCTATTTCCTCCCCCTCCCTCTCCCTCTCCCTCTATTTCTCTTTCTCTTTCTCTTTCTCTCTCTCTCCCTCTCCCTCTCCCTCTCACTCTCCCTCTCTCTTACTCTCTCGTTTCCTCTCCTAAACAAGCAAAGAAGAAAGTAATTTAAACATTAAACAAGCAAAAGGGAGAGAGAGAGAGAGAATGCACTCTCCCTCTCTTTCTCTCCCTCTCCCTCTCTTTCTCTCCCTCTCTCTCCCTCTCCCTCTCCTTCTCTTTCATTTCCTCTCCTAAACAAACAAAAGAGAACGATTTAAGCCTTCAACAAGTAAAAGAAAGAGAGAGGGAGACTCACCAATGAGATATGGCGAGCGTGGGCGGCTTCTCTTTGCAACGAGGGCTCCTCCTCTCCTTCCCGAACAACGACGATGGCGGTGGCGGTGGCGGCGGTGGCAGCAAGTCTCTTCCTCCTCTTCTCTCACAAAGCCTTGGCTCTCTCCCTCGCTCTCTCCCTCGTTCTCGCTCTCAAAAGGCGAAGAAAACAAAATGAAAACGGCGCTCTGGTTTCGGCCGCGTTTTTTTTCCCTGCGGCGTTGCTATGCATATAGCGACGCCAATTGCGACGCCAATAGCGACGCCTATAGCGACGCCGATATCCACCGTCGCTAATCGGTGTCGCTATTGCCCCATTCCCTTGTAGTGTTGAGTAGTTTTTGCACTAATAGCTCAACCTTCCAATTGATTTGTCAAGTATTCTTGTGCAAGCACAAGATATCTCATATTCCATAAACCTGTAGGCATGGCAACCAAATCAACTATCCATTTCTAATGCATAGACAATGGATAGGTCGGTTGCAACCCATCTGTACGCTTTACCATGGAATACATCTGACAGTCACTACATGATTCCACATAATACTCCACATCATGCAGTGACTGTTAGATATATTTCATAGTAAAGTAATATAGAGATGAGTTGCAACCAACCTATCCATTATCTATGCATTACAAATGGACAATTGATTTGGTTACCATACCTACAAATTTATGGAATATGAGATATCTTGTGCTTGGAAGAGAGGACTTGACAAATCAAGTGGAAAGTCGAAGCTCTTAGTACAAAAACTATGAGGTCATGAACAGCAAGAGTCAGGTGTTTCTGGTTATGGAATACGCCCCACGGGGGGTGATCTGAAGCGAAAGATGGCGGCGAGCCCGCAAGGGCGGCTAAGAGAGGGAGACGCACGGCACTACTTCAGGCAGCTGGTGGATGCCTTGGACTTCTGCCACGGGAGGGGGGTGTACCATCGCCACCTCAAGCTGCAGAACCTGCTCTTAGACGGCTGCGATACCCTCAATCTCGCTGACTTCGGCCTGAGCGCCCTTAGGTCACCACCTGTATCTCCTGCCGACGTCGATGCAGATACTAAGACCACGCAATTCTTGCAAGGTTCTCATGTCGAGAGTCTCCTCCACAGCGTTTGTGGCACGCCGCACTACGTGGCGCCGGAGATAACTCTCACAGGGATGCACAGGGAGAGTGAGCCCGACGGCATTAATGCCTATGGCTATGATGGTGCGGCTGCCGACCTGTGGTCCTACGGGGTGGTCTTGTTCACCCTGCTGGCCAGTCGCAGGCCCTTCAAAGATGCTGCCGTTGAAACTCAACTTTTTGATTAAATCTGTGCTGCCCAGTTCTCCTTCCTACCCTGGGTCTCTCCACAAGCGAGGACGCTTATCAAGAAGCTGCTTACTATGGACCCTTGAGAGCGCATCACCATCCATGAGATTCGACGGGATCCATGGTTCTAAACTAATAACTCGTATGTTTTCCTGGCTAATGATCGCCGCACCGATCCATGATGCCGAATTATGGCTGAGTATGCCGCCCACGACATGTCAGTAGCTCTAGCCGACAACACGTCCAAGTTCGCCCTCCCGGTCTTCAATCTCTCTAACCCGGCTATGCAATCGCCGTTGCATTTTCCTCTAACTTCTACTCCTGCTGCGATACAGAGCAAAATGTTGGTCCAAGTGCAAGAAACTATCTTAGCGTTCCGCGCGAACACCTAGGTACCTCATGCAACTCTACGATCTATCTACATTTTATTATTGTGTATTGTGCTAAAGAAACGGACTTATCAGAGTCATCAACATTTTAATATATAAATTTGGTATTCCACGTGCCATACATCACATCATATATTAGAAGCGAATGGTTCTTTTATTATGCCATAGGGAATGTGGTGCACAAGGTTTGAACTCATAGATTCTTATTGCTCAAACCTCAGTCAAATTACTATGGCACAACCCAATGAGCATAAATCATGTCATGCATTGTATCAAAGGAATGCAAATATTGGAGTGTAACGAATTGCACTTCATTCTCGTTTCTTGTTTGTGTACATAGTTTTGTATAATCTATGTATTGAATAGGGTGAGGAGAGAATTAAAATTGTTGCTGCTAATGAATCCATCTATGGGGACCCAAAATAAAGCTTGATTTGACATATACACGAGTTGTTCTTTCATTTTGGTAACATAATCCCAAGTGAGCAGGTATATTATTTTATTAAGGGTGCGAACCAATGCATAATAACCATTTCATCTATGTTTAAAACTTCTAATAACCTTGTTTTCTGGAGTGGGTAATAGAGAATACTTTTTGTATTGGGTAGTTCTGCACCTCTTGATGATTGAGATCACATTTCTTCTTTTGTCCTTATTGCGTGCTTTTGAGATTCTCTACTGTGGGGATGCACATGATAGCTCAATATGTTTGGAGATGTTTTTGCCAATCAATCACACCATTCTTCCCAAGATGGACATACATCTACATTAGATTTCCAAGCAACTTCCAATCATGACTTTCTTGAGCACAAAATGGATATAGTAATGATTCTTCTACCATTGTGTGATAGGTATGAAAAATATACAATCACATCTAACCCCACTATTCAAGGTTTAAATCTATATGCATAGCAATCATTTGTTTGATTATCTTATTTAGTCATTTTTTGGTGCAATCTATTTCAGGGTGGTAAGATGATGCAAACAATTGTGTTAGCCCCACATACTTTGCCAATAAAACACGATTACCCTAGATTTAAATTTAAGGCCTTGGTTCAAAAGTATTTGTCCAAGGCATGAATGCTTGATGATGACATCTTTTAGCAAGAGTTGAGCCACTATTGGTGTTGTATCATCTAGAACAATATTGACTTCATACCATCACCTAACATATTCTGTAAGGATCATGAGGTATTTATACCAATCCCAGATTTCAAATAGAGGGTTGACTATGTTTAGGGCAACCAATCTTAGAACGGATGCATGTCAATCAAGGAGCCCAGCTAGAAAAGCTTGCGCACTCCTTGAGATGATCATTGATGGTATTTTACATGTGGGCCAATATGTTTTCAACTAATACGAAGATCATCAATACTTTGAAAAGGAGATTACAAAGTTCTCAATATATTTCTGAAGGTTTGTAAATGGAAAATATTTATATCTATTACATAAATATTTTTTAAATTCTTCATGAAAAAGATAAAATTAGAATAATATATTTATAAATAATGGTAAAAAGATATAGAAAATCCAAAAAAATAGAGAATATGTTACATATAGGGATATATAAAACATGCGATAAACGCGTGTGATATATAGAATTTATACATCATGATCTCCCTTACAAACTTACAGAGTGTCAAGTATGGCATGAATGTAAATTTGCTCCTCTAATAACAAAGCTAATGCTTGTTAAACCTCCCTCCATAAGACTTGTCATGCGATACACTCCATGAAGAGGCAAAAAAGGCTATTTTGTTTTGGGGTCATATAATGATAATTTGAAAAATAGTCATTGAAAATATACATAGAAAAACATTAAGGAGTTTGTAGTTTGTCTTTTCCCTTTGTGTTATCACTCAATATGGCACGATGTTCTTGATAAGTTCTTAGAGGTAAAAGAGTGACTGTTTTAGGAAACTTGGAAATAACTTGATATACCATTCTATTAAAAGGATTGCGTGTGAAGTGAGCTTTTTGAACGAGCATTTGAGCAAGCTTTTCTAGACAACCTTCATTTCTTGTTTCACATAGTCCACTTATTTCTCCTCTTCTCCTAGGCATATATCAAGCACCACTACTTCTCCTCTGCTATCACCACCATCTCCACCACAACCACCACCAATATCATCATCTCCACCACCACCTCCTCCACAACTACCTCCATTGCTCTTCCCAATACCACCTCTACCCCTTTCATGCCACCACCTCTACCCAACACCACCTCTACCCCTTTCATGCTAGCACCTCCACTACTTCCACCACCACCACCAATATCATCATCTCCACCACCACCTCCACAACCACCACCAATATCATCATCTCCACCACCACCTCCTCCACAACTACCTCCATTGCTCTTCCCAATACCACCTCTACCCCTTTCATGCCACCACCTCCACTACTTCCACCACCACCACCTCCACAACCACCACCAATATCATCATCTCCACCACCACCTCCTCCACAACTACCTCCACTACTTCCACCACCACGTCCTCCACCTATATTTCTCCCCCCATGTTGAGTTCCTCAAGTACAATTACCTCTCTCTCTCCTCCATTTCCCACCAATTATTATCTCTCTATTTCTCCTCCTCCCCGTCTGTGCGTGTGTGTATGTGTTTGTCCCATGTAACAATCTCTCTCTCTCTTTCTGTCAATTAGCAGCTTCTCTCTTTCACCCTCTCTTACACACACACACACACACTCTCTCTCTCTCTCTCTCTCTCTCTCTCTCTCTCTCCCCCCTACATGAGCTACCATGTATGGCATAGTCACTACAAGATATAGACCTTATAGCGACGTTTAAAGCGATGAAAATACAAACAACAAAATTTGCCCCCGTCGTTGCAAAAAACGTCGTTATTGACGATGCCATAGAATCGTCACTATTGTCGTCGCTATATGCGTCTCTATATGCGTCGCTATATACGTCGCAAATGCGACGAATATAGCGACGCATATAGTGACGAATATAGAGAATTTGCGACGCTTAAAGCGACGACAATAGCGACCCATGCAGTAAATTTGCGACGCAAATAGCGACGGTAACAAAGAAAAAAAAAATTGTGGCAGGGCAGGAAGCTGCCCTGCCACATATAGCACTGTGTGCTGTATGAGAGCCATACAAAATAGTTTCTGCACTGCTGCATACAAAGCGTTTGCAAACAAAAAGAATGTATACTGAAATCATAAAACTGATAGATGAAATAAATACATGATATCGCATAAAATGTGATTGGTACAATCATAAAACAATATCACTAATACATAGAAAATGTGTACATAGATCGGGAGACTAAAAACTAAAGGTATGTGAGCTCTAAGGATCCAAGGGCGAGCTACAAATCCTCGTCCCGCCGCAAAGGAGCATCGAACGGATTCTGCAGAAAAGAAACAACATATCAATCCACCATACAATAATGCATTCAAATATCTCATGGTAACTACGGACAAGAAAGATAAGTGACTTACTGGGCCACCGCGTCTATACAATCGGTCGATCAATGATCTGAGACCGTGCCTCTCTGCATATCGAGTCTCAAGGCCTTGTGGATCGCGATTTGTAATGGAGTGCTGCAAAGAGAACAAAATGCTAACTGTTAGAAACATGATTGTCAGTACAAAGAATATCTCAAAAAAACAAATAAGCAAAACAAAAGAGAAACTTACAAAGTCCTCCAAATATGTCCTGTGGCCGCCACTCCCAAGATGATGTACCGATCCAGCCTCGATTCATAGCCTCGCCGCCTCCCGCTGCTGACTCCAACGTCCTGGTGAATTTGTAGCCTCCTCCCTCAGTCGGGGCCAGTCGTCTGCATCTAACCACTCGGGCTTTGGAGCCCCACTCTTGATTGCCTTGCGTGCGTCGGATTGTCTATGTGACATGTATGCACACATGCAATCCATCATCCAGCCCGTAGAGAATCTATCCACTGTGGCTGGCACCGGGAACTCCTCGTGCAAGGATGCTACTATGTACTCCTTGCTCCCCTCCGGTATGTTCCTCCAATGATCCAGGACGTTGTGCCGAGAAACTTGTTGGCACAACTCCCTCATGCGAGCCATCACCCTCCTCCCCTCATCATTCATGATGATAACTCCTGACCTGCCATCCACTAGATATCCATAACCCCTAGGAGTATGCCTAAGATGGGCCCTCTCCCATCTCCGTCCACGCTCCTGGGCATATCCAGGAGACCCCTGTACATCCGGTGTACTGATGGGGATACCCTCTCTCGGAGTGCCACTCAAAGGGGTGCCACCAAAAGGCGTGCCATCTGCCGACGGCTGCGCAAAAGCCGGAGTAACTAGAGTGGATGTCCCCACAGGTGTGACAAATCCTGGAGGTGACGCAGCTCGCGCTTCCTCTCGATCTTGCCTTGCAATTTGGTACTTGGCGAGCCACGTCTCCATGGAGGCATGGTGCAACATACAAAAGCGATTCACCTTCTCTTCCATTGAGGCATCCATTCTTTTTTC